>NW_027182825.1:1769012-1811512 GCF_041146395.1 Eulemur rufifrons | reverse complement strand
CCCTAATCTAAGCATTAAACCTAACCCTATCTCTTAACCCTAACGCTAACCCTTACTCTAACGCCTAGATCTAACCCTAAATCTGACCTACCGCCTCATCCTAACCTTAAGCCCTAATGCTAACTCTAACCCTGAACCCTAAACCTACCCGTAACCCTTAACACTAACCCTATCCCTAACCCCCTTACCCTAACTCTGTTAACCCTAACCCTCAACCCTGACCCTAACCTTAAACCTTAATCCTAACCATGCGTGAGATGAGCCTCTGCCTTTGTCCTGCGTGACAGTTCAAGCCCAACATCCAGGGTACAATGAAGTGGGGACACAGCCTTGCTCCACACCCATAGTGCCCCGTACGTTAGACAGGGCCCGTGCCCTAACACACACCGTTAAACGTAAGCCCTAACCCTATCACTAAACCAAACCCTTCGTAAGCCCTGAATCTAACTCCTAACAGTAACCCTAATCCCTGACCCTTACTCTTGCCTCTCACCTTAAACCTAAACGCAACCACTAAACATAATCCTAATCTCTAACCCTAACAGTAATCCTAACCCTAATTCTAAGCTAAAACTCTATCCCCTAAATCTAATCCTAGTCCCTAACACCTAACCTTACCCTAAACCGAATTCCAATTCTCAGACTTTTTCAATTCAAAAACTTAAAAAAGCCTAGAATCCTCCAATGCCGTGTCTGAGATGAGCGTCCGCCCCTATGTCCTGCATGACAGGCAGGCGCCAATGCCCAGGGTACTATGGAGTGGAGTCCTGGGGTCTGTAGGCTTGCTAAACTCCAGTTTGGAAGAATTGCTATAGTCATATATAGGGATGCTTACATTTACTTATAGAAAGCAACTATTGATGTGTGATTTGTAGGCTTGCCTTACTCTAGTTTGGATGAAGAAGCTGAATCATATATAGGAATATTAGCTTTGAGTTAGAGGAAGCATCTATGGGGGGTGCTTTTTTGGCTTGTTAAACTCTGGTTTGGAAGAAGTTCGAGAATCTTATATAGGAACGATATCATTCATTCAGAGAAAGCAATTATAGGGAGTTGGTTTGTAGGCTTGCTAAGCTCTAGTTTGGAGGAAGGCGAGAGTCATATATAGAACGCTTACGTTCACATAAAGCGTCTACGGGGGGACGGTTTCTAGGCTTCCTAAACTCTAGCTTGGAAAAAGAGGACAGTTATGTATAGGAACTCTCGGCGGGGGATTTGTAGCATTGCTAAAATCTTAGATTGGAAAAGTTGCGAGAGTCATACATAGGAATGTTAACATTCACTCAATGAAAGCAACTATAAGGGGTGCTTTCCAGGCTGGCTACACTCTAATTTGGAAAAAGTGCGACAGTCATATATAGGAAGGCTTATATTCACTCAGACAAAGCAATTATGTGTAGGTGTATAGTAGGCATGCTAACTCTAGTTTGGAAAATTTCGAGAGCCATGTATAAGAAAGCTTACAGTAACTTAGAGAAAGCAACGAACAGGGGTGGAGTGTAGACTTGCTAAACTCTAGTTTGGAGGAAGTGCCATAGTCATATATAGGAACGCTTAAATTCATTCAGAGAAAACAGCTGTCGGGGATTTGTTTGTAGACTTATTCAACTCTAGTTTGGAAGAAGTGCGAGAGACATATATAGGAATGTTTACATTGACTCAAAGAAAGCAACTATGGGGGAGTGTTATTTTGGCATGCCAGATGCTAGTTAGGAAGAAGTACAAGACTCATATATAGGAACGCTTACATTCACACAGCGAGAGCAACTACGGAGTAGTGTCAGGTAGACATATTAAAGTCTAGCTTGGGAGAAGTTCCAGAGTCCTATATAGGAAAGGTAACAGCCACTTTGAAAAAGCAAGTCTTGGCGGGTGGTTTGTAGGCCTGCAAAACCTTGTTTTGGTTGAAGTGTGAGAATCATATATGAGAACGCTTACATTCACTCAGAGAAAGCAACGACGGGGTTGTTTGTAGGCTTACTAAACTGCAGTTTAGAAGAAGCAGGAGAATCACATATAGGAGCACATACATTTTGACGCACTGAAAGTAACTATGGGGTGGTGTTTTATAGGCATGCTAAACTCTAGTTTGGACGAAGTTTGAGAATCACATATAAGAAAGCTTAGAGTCACTTAGAGAAAGCAAATCTCTGGGTGTGGAATGTAGGCCTGCTAAACTCTATTTTGGTTTAAGAGTGAGAGTCATATATGGGAAGGCTTACATTCCCTCAGAGAAAGCAACGACGGCGTGGTGGTTTGTAGGCATACTAAACTCTAGTTTGGAAGAAGTAGGAGAATGATATATGGGAACGCTTACATTCACGTAGAGAAAGCAATTATGGGGTGGCGTTTTTGTAGCCATGCTAATCTCTAGTTTGGAAGAAGTTAAGGAGTAATATATAGGAAAGGGTACAGTCATAGAAACCAACTCTCGGGGGATGTTTTGTACACCTGCAAAACTCCAGTTTGGAAGAAGGGGGAGAGTCATATTGGGGACCGCGTGCATTCACTCAGAGAAATCACCGATGGGATTGTGATTTGTAGGCATAGTCAACTCTAGTTTGGAAGAAGTACGAGAATCGTATATAGGAAAGCTTACCTTCACGCAGAGAAAGCAACTATGGAGTGATGTTTGTATGCCTACTAAAATGTAGTTTGGAGGAAGTTCGAGAGCCATATCTGGGAAGCTTACAGTCACTTAGAGAAAGCAACTCTCGGGGGTGTTTCGTAGGCCTGCTAAACTCTATTTTCAATGAAGTGTTAGAATAATATATGGGAACTCAGTGAAAGCAACGTTGTGGTTGTGGTTCCTAGGCATACTAACCTGTAATTTGGAAAAAGCAAGAGAATCACATGTAGAACCGCTTACATTCCGGCACCGAATGCAACTATGGGGTGGTGTTTTGTAGGGTGCAAAACTCTAGTTTGGACGAAGTTTGAGAGTCATATATAGGAAAGTTTAAAGTCACGTAGAGAAAGCAACTCTCTGGGTGTGGAATGTAGAGTTATTTTGGTTGAAATAGTTATTTTGGTTGAAGTGTGAGAGTCATATATGGGAACGCTTACATTCACTCAGAGAAAACAACGTTTGGGAGGTGCTTTGTAGGGCATACTAAACTGTAGTTTGGAAGAAGTACGAGAGTCCTATATAGGAACACTTACATTCACACAGAGAAAGCACTTATGGCATCAGGTTTTGTAGGCATGCTAAACTGCAGTTTGGAAGAAGTTGGAGAACCTTATACAGGAAAGATTACCGTCACCTAGGGAAAGCAACTCTCGGGAGATTTTTTTTGTACACATGCTAAACTCTAATTTGGATGAAGTGTGAGAGTCAAACATGGGACCGCTTACATTCCCTCAGAGAAACAACACTGGGGTGGTTTTTGTAGGCATACTAAATAGTTTGGAAGAAGTACGAGAATGATATTTGGGAACGCTTACATTCACACAGAGAAAGCAACTACGGGGTGGTGTTTTGTAAGCATGCTATAGTTTGGAAGAAGTTCTAAACCTGAACAGTCACTTAGAGAAAGCAACTCTTGGTGGGTGATTTTTAGGTCTGCTAAATTGTATTTTGAAAGAAGTACCAGAGTCATATATACTAATGCTTACATTCATGCAACGAAAAAACCATGGGGTGATGTTTTGTGGGCATGTTAACCTGTAGTTTGGAAGAAGTTGGAGAGTCTTATTTAGGAAAGCTTACAGTCACCTAGAGAAAGCAACTCTCGGGAGAGCCTTTCTTGGCCTGCTAAACTCTACTTTGCATCAATTGTGAGAGTAAAACATGGGAATGCTTTCATTCATTCAGAGAACGCAACGTTTGGGTGGTGGTTTGTAGGCATTCTAAACTGTATTTTGGAGGAAGTACGAGAGTCATGTATATGAACGCTTACATTCAGGCAGAGAAAGCAACTCTGGGGTCGTATTTTGTTGGCATGCTAAACTGTGGTTTGGAAGAAGTTCGAGAGTCTTATATAGGAAAGATTACAGTGACACAGAGAAAACAACTCTCGGAAGTTTATTGGTAGGCCTGCTAAACTCTAACTTGGATGAAATGTGAGAACACTTGCATTCATTCACTCAGAGAAAGAAACATGGTGATGGTTTGAAGGCATAATAACTGTAGTTGGGAAGAAGTAGGAGAGTCATATATATGAACCGTTACATTCACGCAGAGAACGCAACTGTGGGGTGACGATGTATGCATGTTAATCTGTAGTTTGGAGGAAGTGCGAGAGTCATATCTGGGGAAAATTACAGTCACTTAGGGAAAGGAACCATCCTGGGTTGCTTTGTAGATCTGCTAAATTCTATTTTGGAAACAGAGTGTGAGTCATATATGGGAACGCTTATGTTCACTCATAGAAAGCAACCACTGCGTGGTGTTTTGTTGGCATGGTGTAGTTTGAAAGAAGTTGGAGATTCTTATATAGGAAAGTTTACAATCATCTAGAGAAAGCAAATCACGGGGTGTTGTTTGTAGGCCTGCTAAACTCTAATTTAGATGAAGTGAGAGAGGCATATATATGAACGCTTATATTGATGCAGAGAAAGCAACTATGGGGTGGTGTTTTGTAGGCATGCTAAAATATAATTTGGAAGAAGTTCGAAAACAGACAGTCACTTAGAGAAAGCCACTCTCGGCGGTTGATTTTTCGGTGTGCTAAATTGTATTATGAAAGAAGTACCAGAGTCATATATACAAACGCTTACATTCATGCAGAGAAAGCAACTCTGGGGTGGTGTTTTCTAGGCATGCTAAACTCTAGTTTGGACGAAGTTTGAGAATCACATATAAGAAAGCTTAGTCGCTTAAAGCAAATCTCTGGGTGTGGAATGTAGGCGTGCTAAACTCTATTTTGGTTTCAGAATGAGAGTCATATATGGGAAGGCTTACATTCACTCAGAGAAAGCAACGATGGTGTGGTGGTTTGTAGGCATACTGAACTCTAGTTTGGAAGATGTAGGAGAATGATATATGGGAACGCTTACATTCATGCAGAGAAAGCAATTATGGGGTGGCTTTTTTGTAGCCATGCTAATCTCTATTTTGCAAGAAGTTAAAGAGAAATATATAGGAAAGCGTACCGTCATTTATAGAAACCAACTTTCAGGGGATGGTTTGTAGGCCTGCAAAACTCTACTTTGGAAGAAGGGGGAGAATCATATGGCAGACTGGGTACATTCACTCGGAGAAATCAACGATGGGGTTGTGGTTTGTAGGCATACTAAACTCTAGTTTGGAAGAAGGACGAGAATCATATATAGGAACGCTTACATTCATGCAGAGAAAGCAACTATGGAGTGATGTTTGTATGCCTACTAAACGATAGATTGGAGGATGCTCGAGAGTCATATCTGGAAAGCTTACATTCATTTAGAGAAAGCAACTCTCTGGGGGTGGTTCGTAGGCCTGCTAAACTCTATTTTCAATGAAGTGTTCGAATCATATACAGGAACGCTTACATTCACTCAGAGAAAGCAACGTTGGGGTGGCCGTTTTTGAGCATACTAAACTCTACTTTGGAAGAGGTACGAGAGACAAATACTAACGCTTACATTAACACAGAGAAAGCAAATACGGGGTGCTGTAGTGCAGGCATGCTAAACTATAGATTAGAAGAAGTTCGAAAGCTGACAGTCACTTAGAGAAAGCAACTCTTGGCGGGTGATTTTTAGGTCTGCTAAATTGTATTTTGAAAGACGTACCAGAGTCATATACAAACGCTTACATTCATGCAGAGAAAGAAACTATGGGGTGATGTGTTGTGGGGATGCTAAACTGCAGTTTGGAAGGTGTTCGAGAGTGTTATATAGGATAGCTTACAGTCACCTAGAGAAAGCAACACTCGGGACAGCTTTACAAGCCTCTAAACACTAATTAGCAGCAATTGTGAGAGTCAAACATGGGAACGCTTACATTCACTCAGAGAACGCAACGTTTGGGTGGCTGGTTTCTAAGCATTCTAAACTGTATTTTGGAGGAAGTAGGAGAGTCATATATACGAATGCTTACATTCACGCAGAGAAAGCAACTCTGTGGTCGTATTTTGTTGGCATGCTAAACTGTGGTTTGGAAGAAGTTCGAGAACCTTATATAGGAAAGATTACAGTGACACAGAGAAAACAACTCTCTGTAGTTTCTTGGTAGGTCTGCTAAACTGTGATTTGGATGAAGTGTGAGAACGCTTGCATTCACTCAGAGAAAGAACTTTGTCGTGGTGGTTTGTAGGAATAACAACTGTAGTTCGAAGAAGTAGGAGAGTCATATATGAACGGTTACATTCACGCAGAGAAAGCAACTGTGGGGTGGCGTATGTAATCATCATAATCTGTAGTTTGGAGGAAGTTCGAGAGTCATATCTGGGGAAAATTAGAGTCACATAGAGAAAGGAACAATCGGGGGCTGGTGTGTAGGTCTGCTAAATTCTATTTTGGAAGAAGAGTGAGAGTCATATATGGGAACGCTTATGTTGACTCAGAGAAATCAACGATGGGACGCTGTATTGTTGGCATGCTAAACTGTAGTTTGGAAGAAGTTCGAGAGTCTTATATAGGAAAGTTTACAGTCACCTAGAGAAAGCAACTCACAGGAGGTGGTTTGTAAGCCGCTAAACTCTAATTTGGATGAAGTGAAAGAGGCATACATGGATACGCTTCATTCACTCAGAGAAAGGTAAATTGGGGTGCCGGTTTGTAGGTATACTAACTCCAGTTTGGAAGAAGTACTAGAGTCATATATATGAACGCTTATATGGACGCAG
Source organism: Eulemur rufifrons (assembly GCF_041146395.1). Taxonomy (NCBI): domain Eukaryota; kingdom Metazoa; phylum Chordata; class Mammalia; order Primates; family Lemuridae; genus Eulemur; species Eulemur rufifrons. Next base: position 1,804,742 of record NW_027182825.1, on the reverse strand, counting down.
AGAAAGCAACTATGGGGTGGTGTTTTGTAGGCCTGCTAAAATATAGGTTGGAAGAAGTTCGAAAGCAGACAGTCACTTAGAGAAAGCAACTCTCGGCGGTTCATTTTTCGGTCTGCTGAATTGTATTTTGAAAGAAATACCAGAGTCATATATTCAAATGCTTACATTCATGCAGAGAAAGCAACTCTGGGGTGGTGTTTTCTAGGCATGCTAAACTCTAGTTTGGACGAAGTTTGAGAATCACATATAAGAAAGATTAGAGTCGCTTAAAGCAAATCTCTGGGTGTGGAATGTAGGCGTGCTAAACTCTATTTTGGTTTGGGAGTGAGAGTCATATATGGGAAGGCTTACATTCACTCAGAGAAAGCAACGATGGTGTGGTGGTTTGTAGGCATACTGAACTCTAGTTTGGAAGAAGTAGGAGAATGATATATGGGAACGCTTACATTCATGCAGAGAAAGCAATTATGGGGTGGCTTTTTTGTAGCCATGCTAATCTCTATTTTGCAAGAAGTTAAAGAGAAATATATAGGAAAGCGTACCGTCATTTATAGAAACCAACTTTCGGGGGATGGTTTGTAGGCCTGCAAAACTCTACTTTGGAAGAAGGGGGAGAATCATATGGCAGACTGGGTACATTCACTCGGAGAAATCAACGATGGGGTTGTGGTTTGTAGGCATACTAAACTCTAGTTTGGAAGAAGGACGAGAATCATATATAGGAACGCTTACATTCATGCAGAGAAAGCAACTATGGAGTGATGTTTGTATGCCTACTAAACGATAGATTGGAGGATGCTCGAGAGTCATATCTGGAAAGCTTACATTCATTTAGAGAAAGCAACTCTCTGGGGGTGGTTCGTAGGCCTGCTAAACTCTATTTTCAATGAAGTGTTCGAATCATATACAGGAACGCTTACATTCACTCAGAGAAAGCAACGTTGGGGTGGCCGTTTTTGAGCATACTAAACTCTACTTTGGAAGAGGTACGAGAAACATAAATACGAACGCTTACATTAACACAGAGAAAGCAAATACGGGGTGCTGTAATGCAGGCATGCTAAACTATAGATTGGAAGATGTTCGAAAGCTGACAGTCACTTAGAGAAAGCAACTCTTGGCGGGTGATTTTTAGGTCTGCTAAATTGTATTTTGAAAGACGTACCAGAGTCATATACAAACGCTTACATTCATGCAGAGAAAGAAACTATGGGGTGATGTGTTGTTGGCATGCTAAACTGCAGTTTGGAAGGAGTTCGAGAGTGTTATATAGGATAGCTTACAGTCACCTAGAGAAAGCAACACTCGGGACAGCTATACAAGCCTCTAAACACTAATTAGCAGCAATTGTGAGAGTCAAACATGGGAACGCTTACATTCACGGAGAGAACACAACGTTTGGGTGGTGGTTTGTAGGCATAATAACTGTAGTTCGGAAGAAGTAGGAGAGTCATATATATGAACGGTTACATTCACGCAGAGAAAGAAACTGTTGGGTGGTGTATGTACGCATGTTAATCTATACTTTGGAGGAAGTTCGAGAGTCATATCTGGGGAAAATTGCAGTCACTTAGAGAAAGCAACAATCGGGGGCCGTTTTGTAGATCTGCTAAATTCTATTTTGGAAGAAGAGTGAAATTCATATGTGGGAACGCTTATGTTCACTCAGAGAAATCAACGATCGGGCAGTGTTTCGTTGGGATGCTAAAGTGTGCTTTGGAAGAAGTTCGCGAGTCTTATATAAGAAAGCTTACAGTCACCTAGAGAAAGTAACTCTCGACAAATTGTTTCTAAGCGTGCTAAACTCTAATTTGCATCAATTGTGAGAGTCAAACATGGGAACGCTTACATTGACTCAGAGAACGCAACGTTTGGGTGGTGGTTTGTAAGCATTCTAAACTGTATTTTGGAGGAAGTAGGAGAGTCATATATACGAATGCTTACATTCACGCAGAGAAAGCAACTCTGTGATCGTATTTTGTTGGCATGCTAAACTGTGGTTTGGAAGAAGTTCGAGAGCCTTATATAGGAAAGATTACAGTGACACAGAGAAAACAGCTCTCTGTAGTTTCTTGGTAGGTCTGCTAAACTGTGATTTGGATGAAGTGTGAGAACGCTTGCATTCACTCAGAGAAAGAACTTTGTCGTGGTGGTTTGTAGGAATAACAACTGTAGTTCGAAGAAGTAGGAGAGTCATATATATGAACGGTTACATTCACGCAGAGAAAGCAACTGTGGGGTGGCGTATGTAATCATCATAATCTGTAGTTTGGAGGAAGTTCGAGAGTCATATCTGGGGAAAATTAGAGTCATTTAGAGAAAGGAACAATCGGGGGCTGGTGTGTAGGTCTGCTAAATTCTATTTTGGAAAAAGAGTGAGAGTCATATATGGGAACGCTTATGTTGACTCAGAGAAATCAACGATGGGGTGCTGTATTGTTGGCATGCTAAACTGTAGTTTGGAAGAAGTTCGAGAGTCTTATATAGGAAAGTTTACAGTCACCTAGAGAAAGCAACTCACAGGAGGTGGTTTGTAAGCCGCTAAACTCTAATTTGGATGAAGTGAAAGAGGCATACATGGATACGCTTCATTCACTCAGAGAAAGGTAAATTGGGGTGCCGGTTTGTAGGTATACTAACTCCAGTTTGGAAGAAGTACTAGAGTCATATATATGAACGCTTATATGGACGCAGAGAAAGGAACTATGGGGTGGTGTTTTGTAGGCCTGCTAAAATATAGTTTGGAAGAAGTTCGAAAGCAGACAGTCACTTAGAGAAAGCAACTCTTGGCGGTGGAATTTTCGGTCTGCTGAATTGTATTTTGAAAGAAGTACCAGAGTCATATATTCAAACGCTTACATTCATGCAGAGAAAGGAACTGTGGGGTGGTGTTTTCTAGGCGTGCTAAACTCTAGTTTGGACGAAGTTTGAGAATCACATATAAGAAAGCTTAGAGTCACTTAGAGAAAGCAAATCTCTGGGTGTGGAATGTAGGCGTGCTAAACTCTATTTTGGTTTAGATTGAGAGTCATATATGGAAAGGGTTACATTCACTCAGAGAAAGCAACGATGGTGTGGTGGTTTGTAGGCATACTAAACTCTAGTTTGGAAGAAGTAGGAAAATGATATATGGGAATGCTTACATTCATGCAGAGAAAGCAATTATGGGGTGGCTTTTTTGTACCCATGCTTATCTCTAGTTTGGAAGAAGTTATATAGGAAAGCGTACACTCATTTATAGAAACCAACTTTCGGGGGATGAAGGGTAGGCCTGCAAAACTCTACTTTGGAAGAAGTGGGAGAGTCATATTGGGGACCACGTACATTGACTCAGAGAAATCGAGGATGGGGTTGTGTTTTGTAGGCATACTAAACTCTAGTTTGGAGAAAGTACGAGAATCATATATAGGAACGCTTACATTCATGCAGAGAAAGCAACTATGGAGTGAGGTTTGTATGCCTACTAAACTATAGTTTGGAGGAAGTTTAGAATCTTATATAGCAAAGCTTACAGTCACCTAGAGAGAGCAACTCTTGGGAGATGGTTTCTAAGCCTGATAATTTGCACCAACTCTTAAAGTCAAGTATGGGAAGGTTTACATCCACTCAGAACGCAAGGTTTGGGTTGCAGTTTGTGGCCTTAATTGTAGTTCGGTAGAAGTAGGAAAGTCATATATATGAACGGTTACATTCACGCAGACAAACCAGCTATGGAGTGATATGTGTATGCCTACTAAACTATAGTTTGGAGGATGTTCGAGAGTCATATCTGGAAAGCTTACAGTCATTTAGAGAAAGCAACTCTCGGGGGGTGGTTCGTAGGCCTGCTAAACTCTATTTTCAAAGAAGTGTTAAAATCATATACAGGAACGCTTACATTCACTCAGAGAAAGCAACGTTGGGGTGGCCGTTTGTGACCATACTAAACTCTACTTTGGAAGAGGTACAAGAGACATAAATACGAACGCTTACATTAACACAGAGAAAGCAAATACGGGGTGCTGTAGTGCAGGCATGCTAAACTATAGATTGGAAGAAGTTCGAAAGCTGACAGTCACTTAGAGAAAGCAACTCTTGGCGGGTGATTTTTTAAGTCTGCTAAATTGTATTTTGAAAGACGTGTCAGAGTCTTATATACAAACGCTTACATTCATGCGTAGAAAGAAACTATGGGGTGATGTGTTGTGGGGATGCTAAACTGCAGTTTGGAAGAAGTTCGAGAGTGTTATGTAGGATAGCTTACAGTCACCTAGAGAAAGCAACACTCAGGAGAGCTTTGCAAGCCTGCTAAACTCTAACAAGCAGCGATTGTGAGAGTCAAACATGGGAACGCTTACATTCACTCAGAGAACACAACGTTTGGGTGGTGGTTTGTAGGCATAATAACTGTAGTTCGGAAGAAGTAGGAGAGTCATATATGAACGGTTACATTCACGCAGAGAAAGCAACTGTTGGGTGGCGTATGTATGCATGCTAATCTGTAGTTTGGAGGAATTTCGAGAGTCATATCTGGGGAAAATTACAGTCACTTAGAGAAAGCAACCATCGGGGGCCATTTTGTAGATCTGCTAAATTCTATTTTGAAAGAAGAATGAGAGTCATATATGGGAACGCTTATGATCACGAAGAGAAATCAACTATGGGGCGGTGTTTTTTTGGCATGCTAAACTGTAGTTTGGAAGAAGTTCGCGAGTCTTACATAGGAAAGTTTACAGTCACCCAGAGAAAGCAACTCTCGGGAGATTGTTTCTAAGCATGCTAAATTCTAGATTGCATCAATTGTGAGAGTCAAACATGGGAACGCTTACATTGACTCAGAGAACGCAACGTTTGGGTGGTGGTTTGTAAGCATTCTAAACTGTATTTTGGAGGAAGTAGGAGAGTCATATATACGAATGCTTACATTCACGCAGAGAAAGCAACTCTGTGATCGTATTTTGTTGGCATGCTAAACTGTGGTTTGGAAGAAGTTCGAGAGCCTTACATAGGAAAGATTACAGTGACACAGAGAAAAACAAATCTCTGTAGTTTGTTGGTAGGTCTGCTAAACTGTAATTTGGATGAAGTGTGAGAACGCTTGCATTCACTCACAGAAAGAACGTTGTCGTGATGGTTTGTAGGAATAAATGCTGTAGTTCAAAAGAAGTAGGAGAGTCATATATGAACGGTTACATTCACGCAGAGAAAGCAACTGTGGGGTGGCCTATGTAATCATCATAATCTAGTTTGGAGGAAGTTCGAGAGTCATATGTGGGAAAAATTAAAGTCACCTAGAGAATTGGAACCATCGGGTGTTGTGTAGGTCTGCTAAATTCTATTTTGGAAGAAGAGTGAGAGTCATATATGGGAACGCTTATGTTCACTCAGAGAAATCAACAATGGGGCGCTGTATTGTTGGCATGCTAAACTGTAGTTTGGAAGAAGTTCGAGAGTCTTATATAGGAAAGTTTACAGTCACCTAGAGAAAGCAACTCACAGGAGGTGGTTTGTGGGCCGCTAAACTCTAATTTGGATGAAGTGAAAGAGGCATACATGGATACGCTTCATTCACTCAGAGAAAGGTAAATTGGGTGCCGGTTTGTAGGTATACTAACTCCAGTTTGGAAGAAGTACGAGAGTCATATATATGAACGATTATATGGACGCAGAGAAAGCAACTATGGGGTGGTGTTTTGTAGGCATGATAAAATATAATTTGGAAGAAGTTCGAAAGCTGACAGTGACTTAGAGAAAGCAACTCTTGGCGGTTGATTTTGAGGTCTGCTAAATTGTATTTTGATAGAAGTACAAGAGTCATATATAAAATCGCTTATATTTATGCTGAGAAAGAAACTATGTGGTGATGTTTTGTTGGCGTGCTGAAATGTAGTTTCGAAGAAGTTCGACAGTCTTTTATAGGAAAGCTTACAGTCCCCCAGAGGAAGCAACTTTCGAGAGATAGTTTGTAAGCCTGCTAAACTCTACTTTGCATCATTTGGAACAGTCATACTTGGGAACGCTAACATTCTCTCAGAGAACGCAACGTTTGGTTGGTTGTTTGTAAGCATACTAAACTGTATTTTGGAAGAAGTAGCAGAGTCATATATATGAGTGCTTACATTCACGCAGAGAGGGCAACTATGGGGTGGTGTTTTGTAGGCATGCAAATCTCTAGTTGCGAAGAAGTTAAGAGTAATAGGAAAGCTTACAGTCTCACAGAGAAAGCAACCCTTGGGGGCCGGTTTGTAGTTCTGCTAAATTCTATTTTGGATGAAGTGTGAATCATAAATGGGAACGCTAACATTCACTCAGAGAAAGCAAGGTTGCGGTGGTGATTTTTAGTCACACTAAACTGGAGTTTGGAGGAAGTACGAGAATAAAAGAATGCTTACATTCACTCAGAAAAAGCAACGTTGGGGAGGTGGTTGGTAGGTGTACTATACTTTGGAAGAAGTACCAGCGTGATGCATAGGAACGCTTACATTCACGCAAACTATGGGGTGGCCTTTTGTTGGCATGCTAAACTATGTCCCAAAGTCATATATAGGAAAGCTTATAGTGAGAGAAAGCAACTCTCGGGCGGTGTTTTGTAGGTCCGGCAAATTGCATTTTGAAAGCAGTCCGAGATTCATATAAGGGAAGGCCTATATCCACTCAGAGAAAGCAATGTTAGGCTGGTGGTTTGTAGGCATACTAAACTGTATTTTGGAACTCATATGTATGACTCTCACACTTGATCCAAATTAGAGTTCACCAGGCCTATAAACCACATCCTGAGAGTTGCTTTCTCTAGGTGAATGTAAGCTTTCCTATGTAAAACTCTCGAACTTCTTCCAAACTAAAGTTTAGCATGCCAACAATACACCACCGCATCGTTGCTTTCTCTGAGTGAACATAAGCATTCCCTTATATGAATCACTTTTTCCAAAATAGAATTTAGCAGACCTACAAACCAGTCCCCGATGGTTGATTTAGCTATGTGACTGTAATTTTCCCCAGATATGACTCTCAAACTTCCTCCAAAGTATAGATTAACATGCGTACATACACCACCCAACAGTTTCTTTCTCTGCGTGAATGTAACTGTTCATATATATGACTCTCCTACTTCTTCCGACCTACAGTTATTATGCCTACAAACCACCACCCAAACGTTGTGTTCTCTCCGTGAATGTAAGCTTTCCCATATTTGACTCTCACAATTGCTGCTAATTAGTGTTTAGAGGCTTGCAAAGCTGTCCCGAGTGTTGTTTTCTCTAGGTGACTGTAGCTATCCTATATAACACTCTGGAAGTCCTTTCAAACTGCAGTTTAGCATGCCAACAACACATCACCCCATAGTTTCTTTCTCTGCATAAATGTAAGCGTTTGTATATATGACTCTTGTACGTCTTTCAAAATACAATTTAGCAGACCTAAAAATCACCCGCCAAGAGTTGCTTTCTCTAAGTGACTGTCAGCTTTCGAACTTCTTCCAATCTATAGTTTAGCATGCCTGCACTACAGCACCCCGTATTTGCTTTCTCTGTGTTAATGTAAGCGTTCCTATGTATGTCTCTCGTACCTCTTCCAAAGTAGAGTTTAGTATGCTCAAAAACGGCCACCCCAACGTTGCTTTCTCTGAGTGAATGTAAGCGTTCCTGTATATGATTCGAACACTTCATTGAAAATAGAGTTTAGCAGGCCTACGAACCACCCCCAGAGAGTTGCTTTCTCTAAATGAATGTAAGCTTTCCAGATATGACTCTCGAACATCCTCCAATCTATCATTTAGTAGGCATACAAACATCACTCCATAGTTGCTTTCTCTGCATGAATGTAAGCGTTCCTATAAATGATTCTCGTCCTTCTTCCAAACTAGAGTTTAGTATGCCTACAAACCACAACCCCATCGTTGATTTCTCCGACTGAATATACCCAGTCCCCCATATGACTCTCCCCCTTCTTCCAAAGTAGAGTTTTGCAGGCCTACAAATCATCCCCCGAAAGTTGGTTTCTATAAATGACGGTACGCTTTCCTATATATTACTCTTTAACTTCTTGCAAAATAGAGATTTGCATGGCTACAAAAAAGCCACCCTATAATTGCTTTCTCTGCATGAATGTAAGCGTTCCCATATATCATTCTCCTACTTCTTCCAAACTAGAGTTCAGTACGCCTACAAACGACCACACCATCGTTGCTTTCTCTGAGTGAATGTAAGCCTTCCCATATATGACTCTCACTCTGAAACCAAAATAGAGTTTGGCACACCTACATTCCACACCCAGAGATTTGCTTTAAGCGACTCTAAGCTTTCTTATATGTGATTCTCAAACTTCGTCCAAACTAGAGTTTAGCATGCCTAGAAACCACCCCACAGTTGCTTTCTCTGCATGAATGTAAGCGTTCATATACATGACTCTCGTACTTCCTCCAAAATACAGTTTAGAATGCCTACAAACCACCACCCAAACGTTGCGTTCTCTGAATGAATGAAAGCATTCCCATGTTTGACTCTCACAATTGATGCAAAGTAGAGTTTAGCAGGCCAAGAAAGGCTCTCCCGAGAGTTGCTTTCTCTAGGTGACTGTAAGCTTTCCTAAATAAGACTCTCCAACTTCTTCCAAACTACAGGTTAACATGCCCACAAAACATCACCCCATGGTTTTTTCTTTGCATGAATGTAAGCATTAGTATATATGACTCTGGTACTTCTTTCAAAATACAATTTAGCAGACCTAAAAATCACCCACCAAGAGTTGCTTTCTCTAAATGACTGTTCAGGTTTGGAACTTCTTCCAAACTATAGCATGCTTACAAAACACCACCCCGTAGTTGCTTTCTCTGTGTGAATGTAAGCGTTCCCAAATATCATTCTCGTACTTCTTCCAAACTATTTAGTATGCCTACAAAAACCACCCCAGTGTTGTTTCTCTGAGGGAATGTAAGCGGTCCCATGTTTGACTCTCACACTTCATCCAAATTAGAGTTTAGCATGTGTACAAAAAAATCTCCCGAGAGTTGCTTTCCCTAGGTGACGGTAATCTTTCCTGTATAAGGTTCTCCAACTTCTTCCAAACTGCAGTTTAGCATGCCTACAAAACCTGACGCCATAAGTGCTTTCTCTGTGTGAATGTAAGTGTTCCTATATAGGACTCTCGTACTTCTTCCAAACTACAGTTTAGTATGCCCTACAAACCACCACCCAAATGTTGTTTTCTCTGAGTGAATGTAAGCGTTCCCATATATGACTCTCACACTTCAACCAAAATAACTCTATTTCAACCAAAATAACTCTACATTCCACACCCAGAGAGTTGCTTTCTCTACGTGACTGTAAACTTTCCTATATATGACTCTCAAACTTCGTCCAAACTAGAGTTTTGCAAGCCTACGAAACACCACCCCATAGTTGCATTCGGTGCCGGAATGTAAGCGGTTCTACATGTGATTCTCTTGCTTCTTCTAGGAACCACAACCACAACGTTGCTTTCACTGAGTTCCCATATATTATTCTAACACTTCATTGAAAATAGAGTTTAGCAGGCCTACGAAACACCCCCGAGGGTTGCTTTCTCTAAGTGACTGTAAGCTTCCCAGATATGGCTCTCGAACTTCCTCCAAACTATATTTTAGTAGGCATACAAACATCACTCCATAGTTGCTTTCTCTGCGTGAAGGTAAGCGTTCCTATATACGATTCTCGTACTTCTTCCAAACTAGAGTTGACTATGCCTACAAATCACAATCCCATCGTTGATTTCTCTGAGTGAATGCACGCGGTCCCCAATATGACTCTCTCCCACTTCCAAACTGGAGTTTTGCAGGTGTACAAAACATCCCCCGAGAGTTGGTTTCTATGACTGTACCCTTTCCTATATATTACTCCTTAACTTCTTCCAAACTAGAGATTAGCATGGCTACAAAAACGCCACCCCATAATTGCTTTCTCTACGTGAATGTAAGCGTTCCCATATATCATTCTCCTACTTCTTCCAAACTAGAGTTTAGTATGCCTAGAAACCACCACGCCGTCGTTGCTTTCTCTGAGAGAATGTAAGCCTTCCCATATATGACTCTCACTCTTAAACCAAAATAGAGTTTAGCAGGCCTACATTCCACACCCAGAGATTTGCTTTCTCTAAGTGACTCTAAGCTTTCTTATATGTGATTCTCAAACTTCGTCCAAACTAGAGTTTAGCATGCCTATAAAACACCACCCCATAGTTACTTTCAGTGCGTCAAAATGTATGTGCTCCTATATGTGATTCTCGTGCTTCTTCCAAACTGCAGTTTAGTAAGCCTACAAACAACCCCATCGTTGCTTTCTCTGAGTGAATGTAAGCGTTCTCATATATGACTCTCACACTTCAACCAAAACAGGGTTTTGCAGGCCTACAAACCACCCGCCAAAACTTGCTTTTTCAAAGTGGCTGTTACCTTTCCTATATAGGACTCTGGAACTTCTCCCAAGCTAGACTTTAATATGTCTACCTGACACTACTCCGTAGTTGCTCTCGCTGTGTGAATGTAAGCGTTCCTATATATGAGTCTTGTACCTCTTCTTAACTAACATCTGGCATGCCAAAATAACACTCCCCCATAGTTGCTTTCTTTGAGTCAATGTAAACATTCCTATATATGTCTCTCGCACTTCTTCCAAACTAGAGTTGAATAAGTCTACAAACCAATCCCCGACAGCTGTTTTCTCTGAACGAATTTAAGCGTTCCTATATATGACTATGGCACTTCCTCCAAACTAGAGTTTAGAAAGCCTACACTCCACCCCTGTTCGTTGCTTTCTCTAAGTTACTGTAAGTTTTCCTATACATGGCTCTCAAAATTTTCCAAACTAGAGTTAGCATGCCTACTATACACCTACACATAATTGCTTTGTCTGAGTGAATATAAGCCTTCCTATATATGACTGTCGCACTTTTTCCAAATTAGAGTGTAGCCAGCCTGGAAAGCACCCCTTATAGTTGCTTTCATTGAGTGAATGTTAACATTCCTATGTATGACTCTCGCAACTTTTCCAATCTAAGATTTTAGCAATGCTACAAATCCCCCGCCGAGAGTTCCTATACATAACTGTCCTCTTTTTCCAAGCTAGAGTTTAGGAAGCCTAGAATCCGTCCCCCCATAGACGCTTTATGTGAACGTAAGCGTTCCTATATATGACTCTCGCCTTCCTCCAAACTAGAGCTTAGCAAGCCTACAAACCAACTCCCTATAATTGCTTTCTCTGAATGAATGATATCGTTCCTATATAAGACTCTCGAACTTCTTCCAAACCAGAGTTTAACAAGCCAAAAAAGCACCCCCCCCATAGATGCTTCCTCTAACTCAAGGCTAATATTCCTATATATGATTCAGCTTCTTCATCCAAACTAGAGTAAGGCAAGCCTACAAATCACACATCAATAGTTGCTTTCTATAAGTAAATGTAAGCATCCCTATATATGACTATAGCAATTCTTCCAAACTGGAGTTTAGCAAGCCTACAGACCCCAGGACTCCACTCCATAGTACCCTGGGCATTGGCGCCTGCCTGTCATGCAGGACATAGGGGCGGACGCTCATCTCAGACACGGCATTGGTGGATTCTAGGCTTTTTTAAGTTTTTGAATTGAAGAACTCTGAGAATTGGAATTCGGTTTAGGGTAAGGTTAGGTGTTAGGGACTAGGATTAGATTTAGGGGTTATGGTTTTAGGTTAGAATTAGGGTTAGGATTACTGTTAGGGTTAGAGATTAGGATTATGTTTAGTGGTTGGGTTTAGGTTTAGGGTGAGAGGCAAGAGTAAGGGTCAGGGATTAGGGTTACTGTTAGGAGTTAGATTCGGGGCTTACGAAGGGTTTGGTTTAGTGATAGGGTTAGGGCTTACGTTTAACGGTGTGTGTTAGGGCACGGGCCCCGTCTAATGTACGGGGCACTGTGGGTGTGGAGCAAGGCTGCGTCCCCACTTCATCTTACCCTGGGTGTTGGGCTTCAACTGTCACGCAGGACAAAGGCAGAGGCTCATGAAACGCATGGTTAGGATTAAGGTTTAAGGTTAGGGTCAAGGTTGAGGGTTAGGGTGAGGGTTAACAGTTAGAGTTAGGGTAAGGGGGTTAGGGATAGGGTTAGGGTTAAGGGTTAGGTTTATGGTTCAGGTTTAAGGTTAGCATTAGAGGGTAGGGTTAGTGTAACTGTAGGTCAGTGTTGCGGTTAGATCTCTAGGCATTAGGGTAAAGGTCAGGGTTAGGGTTAAGAGTTAGGGTTAAGTTTAATGGTTAAGGATTGGGATTAGGGTTGAGGGTTAGGGTTAAGATTATGGGTAATGACTCAGGATCAAAGGTTAGGGTTATTTTTAGGCGTAGGGTTAGCGTAAGGGGTTAGGGTTAGTGTTAGTGTTGTTGGTAGGGTTAAGGTTAGGGTTGGCGTTTCAGAATTAGGGATTAGGTGTTATGGTTATGGCTAGGAGTTAGCGTTAGATTTACGGTACAGATCTTGTTCTCAGGGTGTCATGCATTAACCTTAAGATAAGGGGTTAAAGTTAGGGTTACGGTGAGCTTTACCTGTTAAGGTGAGCAGTAGGATCAGGGTTAGGTGTTATGTTCTGGGTTAGGGTTATGGGTGAGGGGTAGGGTTTATCCTTAGGGCACGGGCCCTGTATGCACTAGGAGGCGAAGTTAGGGGTCTGTGATGGTCGCTGGGAACCCACTCTATCGCACGCAGTGTATGGGCCTCTGGGTTTCATGCAGGACACTGTGGCAGAGCCGGCTTTCATGCATGGCTTAGTAGGATTGTAGGCTTTCAAAACTCTGAGAAAGCAAGAAGTCTGAGAATTAGATTTCGGGTTAGGATTACGGCACGGTTTAGGGATGAAGATTAGTGGTTAGGGTGAGGGCTTAGGGTTAGGGGTTAGGGTTAGGGTTAGGGTTGCTGGTAGGGTGAAGGTTAGGTTTGACGTTTTAGAATTAGGGATGAGGTGTTACGGTTATGACTATGGTTTAGGATTAGAATTACGGGATAGGGCTTCTTCTCAAGGTGTTATGCATTCACGTTAAGTTAAGGGGCTAAGTTAGGGTTACGGGGAGGTTTATGTTTTAAGGTGAGCAATAGGATCAGGGTTAGGTGTTATGTTCAGGGTGAGGGTTATCTGTTAGGGGTAGTGTTTATACTTAGCGTACGGGCCCTGTCTGCACTGGGCGGGGGGCGGGGGTTAGGGGGATGGGATTGTCCCCGGGAACACACTCTATCGTACGCTGGGTATGGGCTCCTGGGTTTCATGCAGGACACAGTGGTAGAGCCCCCTTTTACTCATGGCATGGGAGGATTGTAGGCTTTCTAAACTCTGAGAAAGCAAGAACTCTGAGAATTAGATTTAGGGGTAGGATTCTGGTAATGTTTAGGGATGAAGATTAGTGTCAGGGTGGGGTCTTGGGTTAGGGGTTGGGGTTAAAGGTTAGTGTTAGGTTTAACAGTTACAGTTAGGTTTACGGTTAAGTCTCAGGGTTCGGGTTAAAGTTTGGGTTTAGCGTTTGGAACAGGGGTAGACTTCAGTGTTAGCTTCATGGTTAAAGATTAGGAGTAGGGTTAGTGTGAGGGTTAAGGGTAAGGGTCAAGATTAAGGGTTCAGGTTGGGGTTAGGCTTAGGTTTAGGGTTAGGGGTCAAGGGTTAGGATTAGGGTTAAGTGTTGGGCTTAGGGTTGGGGTTTAGTGTTAAGTTTATCGTTAAGGATTAGGGTTAGGGTCAGGGTTAAATGCTTGGGTGCGGGTAATGGTTAGGGTCAGGGTTAAGGTTTATGGATAGGGTTAGTGTTAAGGGTTTACGGGTAGGTTTAGGGTTCAGGGTTAGAGTTAGCATTAGGGCTTAAGGTTAGGATTAGGTGGTAGGTTAGATTTTAGGGTTAGATCTAGGCGTTAGAGAAAGGGTTAAGAGATAGGGTTAGGTTTAATGCTTAGGATTAGGGTTAGGGTTTGGGGTTAAAGTAAGTGTTAGGGGTTGGGTTTAAGGATCAAAGGTTAGTGTTATTTTTAGCTGTAGTGTTAGGGTTAGGGATAAGGGATAAGGTTGGCGTGAGGGTTTTCCTTACTGTTAGGGTTAAGGTCAGGCTTAGATTAAAGGTTAAGGTTAGGGTCAGCGTTAAGGGTTAGGGTGAGGGTTAACGGTTACGGTAAAGGTTAAGCGTTAGTGTTAGGGATTAGCGATTAGGGTTTTTGGTAAGTGTTAGGGTTAGGAGTTAGTGTTTTATGAAGGGGTATGGTTAGAATTAGGATTGGGGTTAGTCTTAGGGTTAGGTTTAGGAGTTAGGTTTAGGGTAAAAGGATAGGATTAGGGTTAAGGGTTGGGCTCAGGTTTAGGGTTAAAGTTTAGTGTTAGGGTTAATGTTTAGTGTTATGGTCCAGTTTAAGTGTTAGGGTGAGGGTTAACGGTTAGGATTAGGCTTAGAGGTTGGGGATATAGTGAGGATTCAGTGTTAGGGTTAGGTTTAGGTTTCAGGGTTAAGGTTAGCTGTAGGGGTTATGGTTAGGGTTAGGTGTTAGGTTAGTGTCAGGGTTAGGTCTAGTCGTGAGGGTAAGGTTTAGGGTTAGCTTTAAGAGCTAGGGTTAGCTTTAATGGTTAGGATTAGCATTACGGTTAAAGGTTAGGGTAATGCTCAGGGGTTAGGGTGAAGGGTTAAGGGTTTTTGTTAGGCATAGCGTTGGGGTTAGAAGTAAGGGTTACTGTCAGTGTTAGGGTTGTAGGCAGGGTTACGGTTAGAGTTAGCGGTTTAGAATTAGGGTTAGGGATTAGGTGTTACAGTGACGACTAGGAGATAGGGTTAGAATTATGGGATAGGGGTTGTTCTCAGGAAATGGGTTATGCACTAACGTTAGGATAAGAGGTTAAAGTTAGGCTCACGGTGAGGTTTACGTGTTAAGGGGAGAAATAGGAACAGGGTTAGGTGTTATGTTCACGGTGAGGGATATCTGTTACAGGTATTGTTTATGCTTAGCGCACGGGCCCTGTCTGCCTTAGGCGGGGGTGGGGGGAGGTTAGGGGACTGGGATTGTCACCAGGATCCCACTGTATCGTACTCTGGGTATGGGCCCGTAGGTTTGATGCAGGACACAGTGGTAGAGCCTCCTTTCACGCATGGCATGGGAGGATTGCAGGCTTTCTAAACTCTAAGAATGCAAGAAGTCTGAGAATTAGATTTAGGGTTAGGATTCTGGTTAGGGTTAAGGATGAAGTTGAGTGTTAGGGTGAGGGCTTAGGGTTAGGGATTAGGGTTAGGGTTAAAGGTTACTCTTAGGTTTAACGGTTAGAGTTCGGTTTATGGTTGAGGTTTACGGTTAGGGTTAAGATGAGGGGTTAGGGTTTGGTATAGGGTTAGGGTTAGGTACAGGGTTAGGGTTAAGTGTTAGGTTTACGGTTGAAGATTAGGATTAGGGTTAGGATTAAAGGTTAGCGTGAGAGTTAACGGTTAGGGTTAAGGTTAAGAGTTAGGGTTAGGGTTTAGGTTTAGGGTTAAGGGTTAGGGTTAGCTTTAGGGTTCGAGTTATGTGTTAGGGTTTGTGTTAGAGGTTAGGGTTAGGTTTACTGGTCACGGTTAGGGTTACGTTTAGGGGTTAGCATTAGGGTTAAGGATTAGGTTTAGGGTAAGGTTTTAGAGTTAGTGTTGGGCTTTAGGCTCGGGGCTTAGGTTCAGGGTCAGGGGTTAGCTTTGGTGGTAGGGCTTAGATTTATCGGTCAGTTTAAGGGCACAGGACCTGGTTAATCTACGGTGAGAGGGGTGCGGTCGGAGTCATCACGAAAGCACAACATCATTCCCTGGGCCCTGGGACAAGATCTACATGCAGGACTCAGGCGGATCCTCATCTCACACATGGCATGGCTGTATTGTAGGCTTGCTTCACTCGGGAATGGAAGTAGTGTGAGAATTAGGGTTAGGGTTGGGGTTAGGGGTTTCGAGTTAGGGGTTAGGCTTGGAGTCAGGGTTAGGTGCTAGGGATTAGTGGTTAGGGTTAGAGTTAGTGTTACGGGTTAGGTGTTAACTCTGGTTTAGGGGGCCAGGGTAAGGTTTAGGTTTGGAGTTAGCGTTAGGGTTAGGCGTTAGGGTTAAGTGATAGGGTTAGGGTTAAGGGTTAGACTTAGGGTAAGGGTTCAGGTTTAGGGTTAGGGTCAGGGTTAAGGGTTAGGGTGAGGGTTAACAGTTAGGGATAGGGTTAGGGGGTTAGGGATAGGATTAGGTTTAAGGGTTAGGTTTATGGTTCAGGTTTAAGGTTAACATTAGGGGGTTAGGGTTAGTGTTAACTGTAAGTCAGTGTTAGGGTTAGATCTCTAGGCATTAAGGTAAAGGTTAGGTTTAAGGTTAAGTGTTAGGGTTATGTTTAATGGTTAGGCTTGGGATTAGGGTTAAGTGTTAGGGTTAAGGTTAGGGGTTATGACTAAGGATCAACGGTTAGGGTTATTTTTATGCGTAGGGTTAGGGTAAGGTGTTAGGGTTAGTGTTAGTGTTGTTGGTAGGGTTAAGGTTAGGGTTGGCGTTTCAGAATTCGGGATCAGGTGTTATGGTTATGGCTAGGAGTTAGCGTTAGAATTACAGTATAGTGCTTTTTCTCAGGGTGTCATGCATTAACGTTAAGATAAGGTGTTAAAGTTAGGGTTATGGTGAGCTTTACCTCTTAAGGTGAGCAGTATGATCAGGGTTAGGTGTTATGTTCTGGGTTAGTCTTATGGGTGAGGGGTAGGGTTTATGCTCTGGGCACGGGCCCTGTATGCACTAGGAGGCAAAGATAGGGGTCTGTGATGGTCGCTGGTAACCTACTCTATCGTATGCAGTGTATGGGCCTCTGGTTTCCTGCAGGACACTGTCGCAGAGCGGGCTTTCATGCATGGCTTAGTAGGATTGTAGGCTTTCAAAACTCTGAGAAAGCAAGAAGTCTGAGAATTAGATTTCGGGTTAGGATTACGGCACGGTTTAGGGATGAAGATTAGTGTTAGGGTGAGGGCTTAGGGTTAAGGGTTAGGGTTAGGGTTAGGGTTGATGGTAGGTTGAAGTTTAGGGTTGGCACTTTAGAATATGGATGAGGTGTTATGGTTATGGCTAGGGGTTAGGTTTAGAATTATGGGTTAGGGCTTCTTCTTTGGGTGCTATGCATTAACGTTAACATAAGGGGATAAATTAGTGTTATGGTTAGGTTTATGTTTTAAGGTGAGCAACAGGATCAGGGTTAGGTTTTATGTTTGGAGTTAGGGTTATCTGTTAGGGATAGTGTTTTTGCTTAGCGCACGGGCCCTGTCTTCACCAGGAGGGGGGGGGTTAGGGACTAGGATTGCCACTGGGAACCCGCTCTATCATGCACTAGTTATAGGCCCCCGGGTTTCTTGCAGGACACAGTGGCAGAGCCTCCTTTTACTCATGACGTGGGAGAATTGTAGGCTTTCTAAACTCTGAGAAAGCAAGAAGTCTGAGAATTAGATTTAGGGGTAGGTTTATGGTAATGTTTAGGGATGAAGGTTAGTGTTAGGGTGCGTTCTTTTTTTTTTTTTTTTTTTTTTTTTTGAGACAGAGTCTCACTCTGTTGCCCAGGCTAGAGTGAGTGCCGTGGCGTCAGCCTAGCTCACAGCAACCTCAAACTCCTGAGCTCAAGCGATCCTCCTGTCTCAGCCTCCCGAGTAGCTGGGACTACAGGCATGCGCCACCATGCCCGGCTAATTTTTTTCTATATATATTTTTAGCTGTCCATATAATTTCTTTCTATTTTTAGTAGAGATGGGGTCTCGCTCTTGCTCAGGCTGGTCTCGAACTCCTGAGCTCAAACGATCCGCCCACCTCGGCCTCCCAGAGTGCTAGGATTACAGGCGTGAGCCACCACGCCCGGCCTAGGGTGCGTTCTTAAGGTCAGTGGTTAGGGTTAAAGGTTAGTGTTAGGTTTAACCGTTACAGTCAGGTTTATGGTTATGTTTTAGGGTTAGGGTTAAGGTTAAGGTTTAGCGTTTGGTACAGTGTTAGGCTTAAGTTTTAGCTTTAGGGTTAAAGATTAGGATTAGGGTTAGGGTTAAGGGCTAGTGTGATGGTTAATGATAAGGATCAAGACTAAGGGCTAGGGTTTTTGTTAGTGTTAGGAATAAGTCTTCGTGTAGGCTTTAGGGTTAGCGTTAAGTGTTATGGTTAGGGTTAGGTTTAGGGTTCATGGTTAGTGTTATGTTTAGGGGTTAGTGTTAGGGTTAGGGCTTAGGTTTAGGGTAAGGTTTTAGAGTTCGTGTTCAGCGTTACGGTCGGAGCTTATGTTTACCGTTAGGGGTTAGTGTTAGTGTTAGGGCTGAGATTTAGCTTTTAGTTTAAGGGCACAGGACCTGTTTTATCTACGGTGAGAAGGGTGCTGTCGGAGTCTCCACGAAAGCACAAAATCGTTCCCTGATCCTTGGGAAAGGACCTACATGCAGGACTCAGGTGGAGCCTCATCTCATGCATAGTATAGCTGTATTGTAGGCTTGCTTCACTCTGAGAATGGAAGTAGTGTGAGAATCAGGGTTAGGGTTTGGGTTAGGGGTTTGGAGTTTGGGATTATGGTTCGAGTCAGGGTTAGGTCCTAGGGATTAGGAGTTAGGGTTAGTGTTAGGGATAGGGGTTAGTTGTTGGGTTTGGGTTAGGGTGCTAGGGTTAGGTTTAGGGTTGGGGTTAATATTAGGGTTAGCGTTTAGGGTTAAAGGATAGGATTATGGTTAAGGGTTTGGCTTAGGGTTAGGGTTAAGGGTTAGTGTTAAGGTTTAGGGTTAAGTTCAGGGTTACGTGTTAGGGTGAGGGTTAACAGTTAGGGTTATGGTTAGCGTCTTAGGGATAGGGTTAGGGTTAGAGTTAGGGGTTAGGATTAAGGGTGAAGTGTTAGGGTTATTTTTAGGCATAGTTTTAAAGTTAGGGGCTAGGGTAATGTTTGGTTTGATGGTAGGTTTAAGGTTAGGGTTAGCAGTTTAGAATTCGCATTAGGGATTAGGTGTTATGGTTATGGCTTGGAGTTAGGGTTAGAATTCAGAGATAGGAGTTGTTCTCAGGGTAAGTGTTATGCATTAACGTTATGATAAGGGGTTAAATTTAGGGTTATGGTGAGATTTACATTTTAAGGTGAGCAATGGGATCAGGGTCAGGTGTTATGTTCAGGGTTATGGTTAGGGGTGAGGGGTAGGGTTTATGCTTACGTCTCGGGCCCTGTCTGCACTAGGCAGGGGGGGAGGGGTTTGGGGTTGCGATTGTCGTCGGGAACCCACTCTAGTGTATGCTGAGTATGGGCACTGGGGTTTCCGGCAGGACACAGTGGTAGAGCCTCCTTTTATTCATGGCATGGGAGGATTGTAGGCTTTCTAACGCTGAGAAAGCAAGAAGTCTGATAATTAGATTTAGGGTTAGGATTATAGTTAGGGTTAGGAATGAGGTTAGTGCTAGGGTGAGGGATTAGGGCTAGGGATAATGGGTAGAGTTAAGGTTAAATGTTAGAGTTAGGTTTAACGGTTACAGTTAGGTTTAGGGTTACGTTTTAGGGTGAGGGTTATGGTTAGGGGTTAGGGTTTGGTACAGGGTTAGGGTTAAGTGTTAGGTTTAGGGTTAAAGATTAGAATTCGGATTAGGGTTGACGGTTAGTGTGAGTGTTAATGGTTAAGTTTGTGTTTAAGGGTTAGGGTTAGGGTTTAGGGCTAGTGTTAAGCGTTCGTGTTAGATTTAGGGTTAGAGTAAAGTGTTATGGTTAGGGTTATGGGTTAGCATTAGGGTTAAAGGTTAAGGGTTAGGTTTATTTTCAGGCACAGGGTTAAGATTAGGTGTTAGGGTTAGTGTTACCGTTAAGGTTTTTTGTAGGCTTAAGGTTAGGTTTAGCAGTTTAGAATTAGGGTTAGGGATTAGGTGTTATGGTTATGGTAAGGAGTTAGGGTTAGAATTATGGCATAGGGGTTGGTCTCAGGGTCAGTTTTATGCTTAAAGTTAGGGTAAGCGGTTAAAGTTAGTGTTACGGTGAGCTTTACGTGTTAAGGTGAGCAATAGGATCAGGGTTAGGTTTTATGTTCAGGGTTAGGGTTATGGGTGAGGGGTAGAGTTTATACTTAGGGTTAGGGTTAGGGTTAGGGTTTAGGCTTAAGGATCAAGGGTTAGGGTTAGGTTTAGTGTTAGGGCTGTTGGTAGGGTTAAATTTAGGGTTAGCAGCTTACAATTAGGTATTAGGTTTTACAGTTATGAATAAGAGTTAGGGTTAGAATTATGGGATAGGTGTTGTCCTCAGGGTAAGTATTATTCATTAACGTTAGGATAAGGGGTTAGGGTTAGGGTTACGGTGAGTTTTACATGTTAAGGTGAGCAATAGGATCAGGGTCAGATGTTATGATCAGGGTTATGGTTATGGGTTAGGGGCAGTGTTTATGCTTAGGGCACAGGCCCTGTCTTCACTAGGTGGGGGGGCTCGGAGGCTGGGATTGTCACCAGGAACCCACTCTATCGTATGCTGGGTATGGGCCTCTGGGTTTCATGCAGGGCACAGTGGCAGAGCCTCCTTTCATGCATGGCATGGGAGGATTGTAGGCTTTCTAAACTCTGAGAAAGCAAGAAGTCTGAGAATTAGATTTAGGGTTAGGATTACGGTTAGGGTTAGGGATGAAGTTTAGTGTTAGGGAGCGGGCTTAGTGTTAGGGATTAGGGTTTGGTACAGGGTTAGGGTTAAGTGTTTGGCTTAGGGGTAAAGATTAGGATTAGTGTTAGGTTTAAGGGTTAGCTGAGGGTTAACGGTTAGGGTTAAGGTGAAGGGTTAGGGTTAGGGTTTAGGGTTAGGATTAGGGGTTCGTGTTAGGTTTAGGGTTACACTTAAGTGTTAGGGTTTAGGTTCAGGTTTAGGGTTCATGGTTAAGGTTATGTTTAGGGGTTAGGTTTAGGGGTTAGGTTTGGTGTAAGGGTATAGTGTTAGTGAAGGGAGTTTGGGTCAGGGTTTCTGTTTAGGGTAGGGGTTAGTGATAGGACTTAGATTTAGCGATTAGTTTAAGGTCAGAGGACCTGTTTAATCTATGGTGAGAAGGGTGTGGAATTGGTCGCTGAGACACCACAGCATTGTACCCTGGGCCTTGGGCTCAGACCTACATGCAGGAATCAGGGGGAGCCTGTTCTCATGCATGGCATGGTTGTATTCTAGGCTTGGTTAACTCTTAGAATGGAAGAAGTGTGAGAATTAGGGTTATGGTTAGGGTTAGGGATTTGGGTTTAGGAGAGAGTGTTCAAATGAGGGTTAGGGGTTAGGCATTAGGGGTTAGGGTTAGTGTTAGGGTTAGGGGTTGGGGTGAGGGTTGGGTTAGGGGCTAGGGTTAGGTTTAGGGTTGGGGTTAGTGTTAGCGTTCGAGTTAGGGATTAGAGTTAGGGTTAAGGGATAGGATTAGGGTTAAGAGTTTGGCTTAGGGTTCAGGTTAAGGGTTAGGGTTATGGTTAAAGATTAGTGTTAGTTTAAACAGTTACAGTTAGGTTTAGGGTTAAATTTTAGGGTGAGGGTTTTTTAAACTCTGAGAGAGGAAGACGTCTGAGATTAAGATTTAGGGATAGGATTATGGTTAGGATTAGGGATGACGATTAGTGTTAGGGTGAGGGCTTAGGGTTAAGGGTTAGGGTTAGAGTTAGGGTTAAGGTTAGTGTTAGTTTTAACGGTTCAAGTTAGGTTTAGGGTTAAGGTTTATTGTCAGGGTTAAGGTCAGGGGTTAGGGTTTCGTACAGGGTAAGAGTTAAGTGTTAGGTTTAGGGTTAAAGATTAGCATTATGGTTAGTGTTAAAGGTTAGTGTGAGGGTAAAAGTTTAGGGTTAAGTTTAAGGGCTAGGGTTAGGGGTTAGTGTTAGGGTTAAGGGGTCTTGTTAGGTTTAGGGTTACAGTTAAGTGTTATGGTTAGTGTTAGGGGTTACGGTTAGGCTTAGGGTTCATGGTTAGTGTAACATTTAGGGGTTAGGGCTAGGGTTAAATGATAGTGTTAGAGTTAAGGCTTAGGCTTTGGGTAAAGGTTTAGGGATAGGTTTACGGGTTAGGGTTAGTGTCAGGGTTAAATGTTAGGGTGAGAGTTAACAGTTATGGTTAGGGTTATTGGTTAGGGGTTGTGTTTATGCTTAGGGCACGTGCCTTGTCTGCACTAGGCGGAGAGGTTAGGGGGCTAGCATATTCGCCGGGAAATCACTCTATCGTATGCTGGGTATTGGCCCCTGGACACAGTGGCAGGGCCTCCTTTCACACATGGCGTGGGAGGATTATAGGCTTTCTAAACTCTGAGAAAGAAAAAGTCTGAGAATTAGATTTAGGGTTAGGATTATGGTTAGAATTAGGGATGAAGTTTAGTGTTAAGGTGATGCCTTAGGGTTAGGGGTTAGGTTTAGGGTCAGAGTTAAAGGTTAGTGTTAGGTTTAACAGTTACAGTTAGGTTTAGCGTTAAGGTTTAGTGTTAGGGTTCAGTTTAGGGGATAGGTTTTGGTACAGGTTAAGGTTTAAGTGTTAAGTTTAAAGTTAAAGATTACAATTAGGGTTAGGTTTAAAGGTAAGTGTGAGGATTAACGGTTAGGGTTAAGCATGAGGGTTAGGGATTAGGTTTAGTGTTAAGGGTTTATGTTAGTTTAGGGTTAGAGTTAAGTGTTATGGTTAGGGTTAGGGGTTAGGGTTAGATATAGGGTGCATGGTTAGGGTTACGTTTAGGGGTTAGGGTTACGGGTTAGGTTTAGGGTGAGTGTTTGGTGTTAGTGTTGGGCATTAGGATAAGGGCTTAGGTTTAGGGTTAGCGTTTAGGTTTAGTGTTAGGGCTTAGATTTAGCGGTTAGTTTAAGGGCACAGGACCTGTTTAATCTATGGTGAGAAGGGTGCAGAATTGGTCCCCTTGACACCACACCATCGTACCTGGGCCTTGGGCCCAGACCTACATGCAGGACTCAGGCGGAGCCTCTTCTCACTCATGGCATGGCTCTATTGTAGGCTTGGTGAACTCTGAAAATGGAGGAAGTGTGAGAATTAGGGTTATGGTTATGGTTAATTGTTTGGGGTTAGGGGTTAGGGTTCGAGTGTGGTTCAGGGGTTAGAAATTAGGAGTTAGTGTTAGTGTTAGGGTTAGGGGTTAGGGGTTAGTGTTGGTTTAGGGGCTAGGGTTAGATTCAGAGTTAGGGTTAGTGTTAGGGTTAGGGTTAGGGATTATGGTTAGGGTTAGGAATTAGGGTTAGGGTTAGGCTTAAGGGATAGGATTAGGGTAAAGGGTTAAGGCTTAGGGTTAGCATTAGGGATTAGGGTTAGGGTTAAGTGTTAGGGTTTTGGTCTGATTTAAGGGTTAGGGTGAGCGTTAACGGTTAGGGTTAAGGTTAATTGTTAGGATTGGGGGTTAGGCTTAAGGATTCGTATTAGGGTTAGGGTATAAGGGTGAGACTTAAGTCTTATGGTTAGGGACAGGGCTTTTGGTTAGGGATAAGGGTTAGGAGTTAGGGTTACTTTTAGGCATAGGGTAGGATTAGGGGTGAGGGTTAGGGTTAGGGTTAGTGTTAGGGTTGTTGGTAGTGTTAAGGTTAGGGTTAGCAGTTTAGAATTAGGGTTAGGGATTAGGTTTTATGGTTATGGCTAAGATTTAGGGTTAGAATTATGGGATAGGCGTTGTTCTCAGTGTAAGTGTTATGCATTAACTTTAGGAGATGCGGTTAAAGTTAGGGTTACAGTGTGGTCTACATGATAAGGTGAGCAGTAGGATCAGGGTTAGGTGTTACGTTCAAGGTTAGGGTTATGTGTTAGGCGTACTTTTTATGCTTAGGGCACGGGCCCTGTCTGCACTAGGCGGGAGGATTAGGGTTCTAGGATTGTGGCCGAGAACTTTCTCTATCGTACACTGGGTATGGGTCCCTGGGTTTCATGCAGGACACAGTGGCAGAGCCTCTTTTCACGCATGGCATGGGAGGATTGTAGGCTTTCTAAACTCTGAGAAAGCAAGAAGTCTGAGAATTAGATTTAGGGATAGGATTATGGTTAGTGTTAAGGATAAAGTTTAGCATTAGGGTGAGGGCTTAGGGTTAGGGGTTAGAGTTACGGTCAGGGTTAAAGGTTAGTGTTAGGTTTAATGGTTACAGTTAGCTTTAGGGTCAAGTGTTAGGGTTAAGGTTAAGGTTAGGGGTTAGGTTTTGGTACAGGGTAAGGGTTAACTGTTAGGTTTAGGGTTAAAGATTACGATTAGGGTTAGGTTTAAGGGTTAGTGTGAGAGTTAACGGTTAGGGTTAAGGTTAAGTGTTAGGGTTAGTGGTTAAGTTTAGGTTTAAGTGTTCATGTTAGGTTTAGGGTTAGAGTTAAGTGTTATGGTTAGGGTTTGGGGTTAGGGTTAGGTTTAGGGTTCATCGTTAGGGTTACGTTTAGGCATTAGGGTTATGGGTAAGGATTAGGGTAAGGGTTTAATGTTAGTGTTGGGCGTTAGGGTCAGGGCTTAAGTTTAGGGTTAAGGGTTAGTGTTAGAGTTAGCGTTAGGGCTTAGATTTAGAGGTTATTTTAAGGGCACAGGACCTGTGTAATCTATGGTGAGAAGTGTGCAGAATGGGTCATCGCCACACCACACCATCGTACCCTAGGCCTTGGGCCCAGACCTACATGCAGGTCTCAGGCAGAGCCTCTTCTCACGCATGGCATGGTTTTATTGTAGGCTTGGCTAACTCTGAGAATGGAGGAAGTGTGAGAATTATGGTTATGATTAGGGTTAGGTGTTTGGGGTTAGGGGTTAGTGTTCGCGTGAGGGTTAGGTGTTAGGGATTAGGGGTTAGGGTTAATGTTAGCATTAGGGGTTAACGGTTAGGGTTGGGTTAGGGACTAGAGATAGATTTAGGGTTGGGGTTAGGGTTAGGGTTAGGGGTTAGGGTTAGGGTTAAGGGATAGGATTAGGGTTAAGTGTTAAGGCTTAGGGTTAGCATTAAGGGATAGGGTTAGGGTTAAGGGTTAGGGTTATGGTCCGAGTTAAGGGTTAGGGTGAGGGTTAACAGTTAGGGTTAGGGTTATAAGTTAGGGATAGTGTTAGGTTTAAGGTCTAGGGTTAGGGTTAGAGGTAGCTTTACTGCTAAGATTAGGTCTCGGCATTAAGGTAAGGGTTAGTGTTTGGGTTAAGGGTTAGGGTTAGGTTTAATTGTTAGGATTAGGATCAGAATTAAGGGTTAGGCTTAGGGTTAGGGGATAGGGTTAGGGTTTAGGGTAAACTTTTAAGGTTATGTTTAGGGATAAGGTTAGGGTTAGCGTTTAAGGTTAGGGTTAGTATTAGGGTTGTTTGTAGGGTTAAGGTAATGTTTAGTGGTTAGAATTAGGGTTAGGGATTAGGGGTTACTGTTATGGCTAGGAGTTAGGGTTAGAATTAAGTGATAGGGGTTGTTCTTAGCATAAGTGTTATGCATTAATGTTAGGATAAGTGGTTAAAGTTAGGTTTACGGTGAGGTTTATGTGTTAAGGTGAGCAATAGGATCAGGGTTAGAATTATGAGTGAGGGGTAGGGTTTTGCTTAGGGTATGGGCCCTGTCTGCCCTAGGAGTGGGATTGAGGGGGATGCGATTGTCACCAGAAACCCACTCTATCGTATGCAGGGTATGGGCCCATGGGTTTCTTGTAGGACACTCTGGCAGAGCCTGATTTCACGCATGGTAAAGGAGGATTGTAAGCTTTCAAATCTCTAAGAAAGTAAGAAGTCTGAGAATTAGATTTAAGGTTAGGATTATCGTTATGGTTAGGGATGAAGTTTAATCTTAGGGTGAGGGCTTCGGGTAAGGGGATACGGTTAGTTTTAGGGTTAAAAGTTACTGTTAGGTTTAACAGTTACAGTTAGACTTAGGGTTTAGGTTTAGGGTTAGGGTTAAGCTTAGGGGTTATGGTTTGGTACAGGGTTAGGGTTAAGTGTTAGGGTTAGGGTTAAAGATCATGACAAGGGTTAGAGTTAAGGGTTAGTTTGAGTGTTAACAGTAGGGTTAAGGATAACTTTTAGGGTTAGGGGTTAGGATTAGTGTTAGGGCTGAGATTTAGCGGTTAGTTTAAGGGCACAGGACCTGTTTAATCTATGGTGAGAGTGGTGCACAGGGTCGCTGCGACACAACACCACCGTACGCTGGGCCTTGGGCCAAGACCTACATACAGGACTCAGGTGGAGCCTCTTCTCACGCATGACATGGCTGTATTGTAGGCTTGGTTAACTCTGAGAATGGAAGAAGTGTCAGAAATCGGGTTAGGGCTGGCTGTAGGTGTTTTTAACCCCTAACCCTAACACTAACCCCCTAATCCTAACCCTAACACTAACCCCAAGGTTAAATCTAACCTTAACCCCTACGACAACCCTAACCCTAACCCTAACCCCTCTCACTGTAGAATAAACAGGTCCTGTGCCCTTAAACTAACCACTAAATCTAAGCCCTAATATCAACCCTAACCTCTGACCCTAAACCTAAGCCCTGAGCCTAAAGCCCAACACTAACTCTAAACTCTTACCCTAAAGCTAATCCCTAACCCTAATGCTAACCTCTAAACATAACCCTAACTGTGAACCCTAAACCTAACCCTAACCTCGAGCGCTAACCATAGCACTTAACTCTAACCCTAAACCTAACATGAACCCTTAATCCTAACACTAACCCTAACCCTAACTCTTAACTTTAACCCTGACTGTTAACCCTCACACTAACCTTTAAACCTAACCTTAATCGTAATCTTTAACCCTAAACCTAATATTTAACCCTAATCCTGTACCAAACCCTAAACCCTAACCTTAAACCTAACCATAAACCTTAACTCTGAACCTAACTGTAACGGTTAAAACTAAGAGTAATCTGTAACGCTACCCGTAACCCCTAACTCTAAGCCTTCACCCTAATACTAACCTTGATCCTTAACCCGAACCCTAACCCTAACCCTAAATCTAATTCTCAGTCTTCTTGCTTTCTTAGAGTTTAGAAAGCCTACAATCCTCCCATGCCATGCGTGAAAGGAGGCTCTTCCACTGTGTCCTGAATGAACCGCTGGGGCCCATAACCAGAGTACGATAGAGTGGGTTCCTGGTGACAATCCCAGCCCCCTAATCCCCCCCCTCGCCTAATGCAGACAAGGCTCGTGCCCTAAGCATAAACTCTACACCTCACCCAAAACTCTAACCCTGAAAATAACATTTAACCCTGATTCTATTGCTCACCTTAGAATGTAAACCTCACCGTAACCTGAACTTTAACCTCTTATCCTAACGTTAATGCATAACACTTACCCTGAGATTAACCCCTATCCCATAATTCTAACCCTATCTCCTAGTCATAACTGTGACAACTAATCCCTAATCCTAATTCTAAACCACTAACACTAACTGTTACCCTACGTAGTTACTGTTATGGTAACCTACTGTTACCCTAACACTGAACCTAACCCTTACTCCTAACGCCAAAGCTATGGCTAAAAATAATGCTAACCTTTGACCCTTTACCCTAACTCCTAACCCTAACCCTAATCCTAACCACTAAACCCAACCTTAGCTCTTAACCCTAACCCTAAACCTTACCCTGACGCCTAGACCTAACACTAACACTAAACTAACACCTAACCCTAATCATAACCCCTAAAGCTAACCCTAACCCTGAACCCTAAACCTAACTCTAACACTTAATACTAACTATATCCCTAACCCCTAAACCCAACCCTAACCCTAACCGTTAACCCTCACCCTAACCCTTAAACCGGACCCTAACACTAAATCTTAACCCTAAAGCTACGCCCAACCCTTAACCATAATCCTATCCCTTAACCCTAAACCTAACCCCTAACCCTAAACCTAACACTAACCCCAATCCTAATTCTAACCATAGCCCTTAATACATCACTACGCCTAACCCCTAACCCTAACCCTAACCCCTAATGCTAACCCTAACACTGAACCCTAAACCTAACCCTATCCCTAACCCTTAAACATAACTCTATCCCTAACCAATAATCCTAAGCCTAATCTTTAACCCTCACCCTAGAGCTTAACTCAAACCGTAACCCTAAGCCTAAACCCCAACCCTAACACTTAACACAAACCCTAAGCCTAAACACTTAACGCCAATCCTATCCTTTAACCCTAACACTAACCCTGATGCCTAATCCTAACCCTAACACTAACCCCAACCATAAATCTAACCCTAGCCCCTAACGCAAAACTAACCCCTAACCCTAACACTAACCCTAAATCCTAGTCCCTAACCACTAAACCTCACTTGAACCCTAACCCCTAACACCAAACCCTTAACCCTAACCATAACCCTATTTCTCACACTACTTCCATTCTCAGAGTTAACCAAGCCTAAAATACAACCATGCAATGCGTGAGTAGAGTTTCCGCATGAGTCCTGCAAGTAGGTCTGGGCCAAAGGCCCAGGATCCGATGGTGTGGTGTCGCATGGAAACATTCTGCACCCTTCTCACCATAGATTACACAGGTCCTGTACCCTTAAACTAACCGCCAAATCAAAGCCCAAACACTGACCCTAAGCCCTAACCCTACCTAAGCCCTGACCCTAATGCCCAACACTAACACTAAACGCTTACCCTAAACCTAACCCCTAAATGTAACCTTAACCATGAACCCTAAACCTAACCCAAACCCCTAACCCTAACCATAACACTTAACTCTAACCCTAAACCTAACATGAACACTTAACCCTAACCCTAACCCATAAACCTAACACTTAACCTTAAACCTAACCGTTAACCCTCACACTAAACCTTAACCCTAACCCTAATCCTAATCTTTAAGCCTAAACCTAGCACTTAACCCTTACCTTGTACCAAAACCTAACCCCTAATCTTAACCCTAAGCTTAAACCTTAAAGCTTAACCCTAAACCTAACTGTAACTGTTAAACCTAACACTAACCTTTAACCCTGACCCTAACTGAAACCCCTAACCCTAAGCCCTCACCATAACAGTAACCTATATTGCTAACCCTAACCCTAATCCTAGCCCTAAATTTAATTCTCAGACTTCTTGCTTTCTCAGAGTTTACAAAGCCTACAATCCTCCCATGCCATGTGTAGAAGGAGGCTTGGCCACTGTGTCCGGCATGAAACCAAGGGGCCCATACCCAGTGTATGATAGAGTGGCTTCCGGCATCTATCCCAGCCCTCTAAGCCCCCTCCTAGAGCAGAGAGGGCTCGTGATATAAGCATAAACACTACCCCTCACCCATAACCCTAACCCTGAACATCACAGCTCACCCTGATACTATTGCTCACCTTAACACATCAACCTCACCATAACTCTAACTTGAACCTGTTATCCTAACGTTAATGCATAAGACTTACCCTAAGAACAACCCCTATCCCTTAATTCTAACCCTAACTCCTAGCCACAATTGTAACACCTAATCCCTAAGGCTAATTCAAAACTGCTAAACATTACCTTATCCCTACAAACTAACCCTAACCCTAACCGCTAACCCTAACCGTACACCTAAAAATAACCGTAACACTTGACACTTAACCCTAACCCTTAACCCTGATCCTAATCCTAACAATTAAACCTAACCCTAACTCTTAAGCCTAACACTAACACGTACCCTAATGCCTAGACCTAACCCTAAGAGTAAACGTAACCCCTAACCCTAACCCTAATCCCTAATGCTAACCCTAACACTGAACCCTAATCCTAAGCCTTAAACCTAACTCTATCCTTAACCCATAACCCTAGCCCTAACCGTTAACCCCACACTAACCCTTAACTCGAACTGTAACCCTAACCCTTAAAACTAAACCTAACACTTAACGCTAACCCTAAGCCTTAACGCTTAACCCTTATCCTATCCCTTAACCCTAACCCTAACCCCTAACGCTAACCCTAACCCCACTCTAAATCTAACCCTAGCCCCTAACCCAACCCTAACCCCTAAGCCCTAACCCTATCACTAAACCCAACACCTACTCCCTAACCCCTAATCCTCACTCGAAGCTTAAGCCCTAACCCTAAGCCCTCTCCCTGACTAATCTTCATCCCTAACCCTAACCATAATCCTAACCCTAAATCTAATTCTCAGACTTCTTGCTATCTCAGAGTTTTAAAAGCCTACAATTCTCCAAAGCCATGCGTGAAAGCTGGCTCTGCCACAGTGTCCTGCATGAAACCCAGGAGCCCATACTCTGTGTACAATAGAGTGGGTTCCCGGGGACAATCACAGCCCCCTAACTCCCCCTGCTAGTGCTGACAGGGCCCATGCCCTAAGCAAAAACCCTGCACCTCACCCATAACCCTAACCCTGAACATAACACCTAACCCTGATGTTATTGTTCACCTTAACACGTAAACCTCACTGTAACCCTAACTTTAACCCCTATCCTAATGTTATTGCATAACACTTACCCTAAGAACAAACCCTATCCCTTAATTCTAAGCCTAACTCCTAGCATAACCGTAACACCTAATCCCTAACCTTAATTCTAAACTGCTAAACATTACCTTCACCCTACAAACAACCCTAACACTAACCCTAACTCTAACCGCTAACCCTAACCCTAACCATTACCCTGATCATAATCCTAACAATTAAACCTAACCCTAATTCTTAACCCTAACACGAACCATTACCATAATGCCTAGACCTAACCCTAACTGTAACCCTAACCCCTAACCCTAACCCTAACCGCTAATGCTAACCCTAACCCCGAACCCTAAACCTAACCCTAACCCTATCCCTTAAACCTATTACTATCCCTAAACCATTACCCTAATCGCAACTGTTAACCCTCACTCTCACCCTTAACTTGGACCGAAACCCTAACCCTTAACCCTAACCTTAACCCTTACTGCTAATCTTAAGCCTTCACCCTTTACCTTAATCCTATCTTGTAAGCCTAACCCTAACGCTGACCCCTAATCCACCTGAACATTAACCCTAAACCTAAATCTAACGCTAGCCCCTTACAAAACCTAACACCTAAGCCCTGACACACTAATCCTAACTTCTAATTCCTAACCACTAAACTTCACTCAAACCCAAACCTCTAACCCCAAACACATAACCCTAACCATAACCCTAATTCTCACACTTCCTTTGTTCTCAGAGTTGACCAAGCCTACAATAGAGCCATGCCACGAGTGAGAAGAGGCTCTGCCTGAGTCCTGCATGTAGGTCTGGGCCCAAGGCCCAAGTACGATGGTGTGGTGTTGAGGCGACCCAGTCTGCACCCTTCCCACCATAGATTAAACAGAGCATGTGCCCTTAAACTAACCACTAAATCTAAGCCCTAACACTAAACCTAAATCCTAACCCTAAACCTCGGCCCTTATCCTAACGCCCAACAGTAACACTAAACACTCGCCCTAAACTTAACCCGTAACCCGAACCCCTAAATGTAACCCTAACCATGAACCCAAAACCTAACCCTAACCTCTAGCCATAACCATAACACTTAACTCTAAACCTAAATGTTACACGAAGCCTTATTCCTAACCCTAAGCCCAACCCTAACCCTTAATCTTGAAACTTACCATTAACCCTCACACTAACCCTTAACCCTAACCCTAATCCTAATCTTTAACCATAAAGCTAACACTGAAGCCTAACCCTGTGCCAAACGATAAAACCAAACCTTAACCCTAACCCTGAAACTTAACCGTAAACGTAACTGTAACTGTTAAAAATAACACAAACCTTTAACCCTAACCCCTAACCCTAAGAGCCCACCCTAACACTAATCTTCCTCGATAAACATTACCATAATCCTACCCCTAAATCTAATTGTCAGACTTCTTGCTTTCTCAGAGTTTAGAAAGCCTAAAATCCTCCCATGCCATGAGTAAAAGGGGGCTCTACCACTGTGTCCTGCATGAAACCCAGGAGCCCATATCCAGCGTACGATAGAGTGGGTTCCCGGGGACAATCCCATCCCCCTAACCCCAGCCCCCCGCCCAGTGCAGACAGGGCCTGTACGCTAAGTATAAACACTACCCCTAACAGATAACCCTCACCCTGAATATAACACCTGACCCTGATCCTATTGCTCACCTTAAAACATAAACCTCCCCGTAACCCTAACTTATCCCCTTATCTTAACCTTAATGCATAAAACCCTGAGAAGAAGCCCCATGCCATAATTCTAATCCTAATCCCCAGCCATAACCATAAGACCTCATCCCTAATTCTAAAATGCCAACCCTAAACTTCACCCTACAAACAACCCTAACCCTAACCCTAACCTCTAACCCTAAGCCCTCACCCTATCACTAATCTTCATCCCTAAACCGTACCGTAATCCTAACCCTAAATCTAATTCTCAGACTTCTTGCTTTCTCAGAGTTTTGAAAGCCTACAATCCTACTAAGCCATGCATGAAAGCCGGCTCTGCCACAGTGTCCTGCAAGAAACCAAGAGGCCCATACACAGCGTACGATAGAGTGGGTTCCCAGCGACCACAACCGACCCCTAACTTCGATTCCTAGGGCATACAGGGCCCATGCCCTAAGCATAAACACTACCCCTCACCCATAACCCTAACCCAGAACATAACACCTAACCCTGATCCTACTGCTCACCTTAACACGTAAACCTCACCGTAACCCTAATTTTAACCCCATATCGTAATGTTAATGCATGACACCCTGAGAACAAGCCCTATACTGTAATTTTAACCCTAACTCCTAGCCATAAGCATAACACCTAATCTCTAATTCTGAAACACCAACCCTAACCTTAACCCTACCAACAACACTAACACTAATCCTAACCCCTTACCCTAACCCTACGCCTAAAAATAACCGTAACCGTTGATCCTTAGTCATAACCCCTAACCTTAACCCTAACCCTTAACCCTAATCCCAATCCTAACCATTAAACATAACGCCAACTCTTAACCCTAACTCTAACCTTTACCTTAATGCCTAGAGTTCTAACCCCAACACTGACCTACAGTTAGAAGTAACACAAACCCCTAATGCTAACCTTAAACCTGAACAATAAACCTAATCCTTAACCATAACACCCTAACCCTAACCCTAACCCTTAACCCTGACCCTAACCCTAAACCTTAACCCTAACCCTGAACCCTAACCCTAAGCCTACCCTTAACCCTAACCCTATCCATTAACCCTAACCGCTAACGATAACACTTACCCCAACCCTAAACCTACCCCTGGCTCCCTAACCCAGAATTAACACCGAACCCGTAACACTAACTCTACCCCTAACCACTAGCACCTAACCCTGACTCGAAACCTAACCCCTAACTCGAAACCCCTAACCCCAACCCTAACCTTAATTCTCACACTACTTCCATTCCCGAGTGAAGAAAGCCTACAATACAGCCATGCCATGTGTGAGATGAGGATCCGCCTGAGTCCTGCATGTAGGTCTTGTCCCAGGGCCCAGGGAATGATGTTGTGCTTTCGTGGTGACTCCGACCGCACCCCTCTCACCGTAGATTAACCAGGTCCTGTGCCCTTAAACTGACCGCTAAATCTAAGCCCTACCACCAACCCTAACCCCTGACCCTGAACCTAAGCCCCGAGCCTAAAGCCCAACACTAACTCTAAACACTTACCCTAAACCTAATCCCTAACCCTAATGCTAACCCCTAAACATAACCCTAACCGTGAACAGTAAACCTAACCCTAACCTCTAACACAAACCCTAACACATAACTCTAACCCTAAAACTAACCCTAACCCTTAACCCTAAACCTAAACCCTAACCCTAACCCTTAACCTTAATCTGAACCGTTAACTCTCATGCTAACCTTTAATCCTAACCCTAATCCTAATCTTCAACCCTAAACCGAACACAACCCTAACCCTGTACCAAAACCTAACCCCTCATCTTAACCCTATCCGCAAACCTCAACCCCAACACGAACTGTAACTGTTAAACCTAATAGTAACCTTAAACCGTAAGCCTAATCTGTAACCCTATCCCCTCACCATAACACTACACTTCATCCTGAACCCTAACCATAATCCTAACCCTAAATCTAATTCTCAGACTTCTTGCTTTCTTAGAGTTTAGAAAGCCTGCAATCCTCCCATGCCATCCGTGAAAGGAGGCTCTACCACTGTGTCCTGCATGAAACGCACGGGCCTACACCCAGAGTCCGATACAGTGGGTTCCCGGTGACAATCCCAGCCCCCTAACCTCCCCCCAGCCTAATGCCGACAGGGCCCGTGCGATAAGCATAAATGATACCTTTAACAGATAACCCTAACCCTGAACATGGCACCTAACCCTGTTCCTATTTCTCCCCTTAACACGTAAACCTCACCTTGAGCCTAACTTTAACCTCTTAACGTAACGTTAATGCATAACCCATTCCCTGAGAACATCCCCTATCCCATAATTCTAACCCTATCTCCTAGTCATAACTGTAACACCTAATCCCTAACCCTAATTCTCCACCTGCTAAGCCTAACCGTAACGCTGCCTACAACCCTAACACTGACAGGAACCCTTAGTTCTAACCCCAACGCTATGCCTAACAAAATCCCTAACCCTTTACCCTTCACCCTAACCCCTAAGCATTACCCTAGCCTTTAACCGTAATCCTAATCCTAACCATTAAACCTAACCCTAGCTCTTAAAGCTAACCCTAAACCTTACCCTCACGACTAGACCTAACCCTGACACTAACCTAACACCTAACCCTAACCATAACCCCTAAAGCTAACCCTAACCCTGAACCCTAAACCTAACCCTAACACTGAACCTTCACTATATCCCTAACCCCTAAGCCTAATCCTAACTGTTAACCCTCACCCTAACACTTAAACTGGACCATAACACTAAACATTAACCCTAACACTAAACTTTAACCCTAACCATAAGCCCAACACTTAACCCTAATCCTATCCCCTAACCCTAAGCCCTAACCCTAAACCTAACCCTAACCCCAACCCTAACCCTTAATCTTGACCCTTACCATTAACCCTCACACTAACCCTAATCCTAATCTTTAACCATAAAGCTAACACTGAAGCCTAACCCTGTGCCAAACGCTAAACCCAAACCTTAACCCTAACCCTGAAACTTAACCATAAACCTAACTGTAACTGTTACACCTAACACTAACCTCTAACCCTAACCCCTAACCCTAAGACCCCACCTTAACACTAACGCTAACCCTAAACATTATCATAATCCTACCCCAAATCTAATTCTCGGACTTCTTGCTTTCTTAGAGTTTAGAAAGCCTAAAATCCTCCCATGCCATGAGTAAAAGGGGGCTCTGCAGCTCTCTCTTGCATGAAACCAGGAGCCCATACCTAGCGTATGATAGAGTGGGTTCCTGGGGACAATCCCATCCCCCTAACCCCAGCCCGCCGCCCAGTGCAGACAGGGCCTGTACGCTAAGTATAAACACTACCCCTAACAGATAACCCTCACCCTGAACATAGCACCTGACCCTGATCCTATTGCTCACCTTAAAACATAAACCTCCCCGTAACCCTAACTTATCCCCTTATTTTAACCTTAATGCATAACACCCTGAGAAGAAGCCCTATCCCATAATTCTAATCCTAACCCCTAGCCATAACCGTAACACCTCATCCCTAATTCTAAAATGCCAACCCTAACCTTCACCCTGCCAACAACCCTAACCCTAACCCTAACCCCTAACCCTAAGCCCTCACCCTATCACTCATCTTCATCCCTAAACCGTACCGTAATCCTAACCCTAAATCTAATTCTCAGACTTGCTTTCTCAGAGTTTTGAAAGCCTACAATCCTACTAAGCCATGCATGAAAGCCCGCTCTGCCACAGTGTCCTGCATGAAACCCAGAGGCCCATACACTGCGTACGATAGAGTGGGCTCCCA
>NW_027182825.1:1699012-1761512 GCF_041146395.1 Eulemur rufifrons | reverse complement strand
ACCTACTGACTAATCCTAACCTTAAGCCCTAATGCTAACTCTAACCCTGAACTCTAAACCTACCCGTAACCCTTTACACTAACCCTATCCGTGAACCTTAACTCTGACCCTAACCATTACCCGCACCCAAGCATTTAACCCTGACCGTCACCCTAATCCTTAATGCTAACCCTAACACTAAACCCTAACCCTAAGCCCAACACTTAACCCTAATCCTATCCCTTAACCCTAACCCTAATGCTAACCCCTAAACGTAACCCTCACCGTGACCAGTAAACCTAACCCTAACCTCTAACACAAATCATAGCACATAACTCTAACCCTAAAACTAACCCTAAACTTAACCCTAAACCCTAACTCTTAACCTTAACCCTAAGTGTTAACTCTCACGCTAACCTTTAATCCTAACCCTAATGCTAATCTTCAACCCTAAACCTAACACTTAACCCTAACCCTGTACCAAACCCTAACCCCTCATCTTAACCCTAACCGTAAACCTCAACCCTAAACCAAAGTGTAACCGTTAAACCTAAGAGTAATCTTTAAACCTAACCCTAATCCCTAACCCTAAGCCCTCACCCTAACACTAAACTTCATCCTTAACCCTAACCATAATCCTAACCCTAAATCTAATTCTCAGACTTCTTGCCTTCTTAGAGTTTAGAAAGCCTGCAATCCTCCCATGCCATGCGTGAAAGGAGGCTCTACCACTGTGTCCTGCATGAAACCCACGGGCCCATACCCAGAGTATGATAGAGTGGGTTCCCGGGTACAAGCCAAGCCCCCTAAAATCCCCCCACCCGCCTAATACAGACAGGGCCCGTGCGCTAAGCATAAACAATACCTTTAACAGATAACCCTAAACCTGAACATAACACCCAACCCTGTTCCTATTTCTCCCCTTAACACGTAAACCTCACCGTGCGCCTAACTTTAACCTCTTATCCTAACGTTAATGCATAACCCATTTCCTGAGAACAACCCCTATCCCATAATTCTAACCCAATCTCCTAGTCATCACTGTGACACTTAATCCCTAACCCTAATTCTAAACCGCTAACCCTAACCGTAACCCTACCTACAACCCTAACACTGACAGTAATCCTTGCTTCTAACCCCAACGTATGCCTAACAAAAACCCTAACCCTTGACCCTAACCCTTCACTCTAACCCCTAAGCCTTACCCTAACCCTTAACCCTAATCCTAATCCTAACCATTAAACCTAACCCTAGCTCTTAAAGCTAACCCTAAACCTTACCCTCACGACTAGACCTAACCCTGACACTAACCTAACACCTAACCCTAACCAGAACCCCTAAAGCTAACCCTGAACCCTATCCCTAACCCTAACAGTGAACTTTAACCCTAAACTTAAGCCCAACCCGTAACCCTAATCCTATCCTTTTACCCTAAAACTAACCCCTAAACCTAACCCCTATACCTCATCCTAACTCTAACCCCAATCCTAATTCTAACCATACCCATTCATAAAACACTAACTCCAAACAGCTAACCCTAACACTAACCAAAAACCCTAATCACTAATCCCTAACCCTAACGCTTAACCTTTACCCTAACCGTTAACCCTCACCGTAAATCTTAACACTGACCCTAACCTTCACCTTTAACTCTAAGCCTAACCCTTAACCCTACAGTAAGGAAGATCCTTAATGCTAATGGGATCCCTTATCCCTAACCCTAACACTACAGCTAAAAATAACCCTCACCTTTGATCCTTAAACCTAACCCCTAACACTTACTTTAACCCCAAACCCTAACCCTAATCCTAAGCATTAAACCTAACCCTATCTCTTAACCCTAACACTAGCCCATACCCTAATGCCTAAATCTAACCCTAAATCTAACCTACCGCCTAATCCTAACCTTAAGCCCTAATGCTAACTCTAACCCTGAACCCTAAACCTACCCGTAACCCTTAACACTAACCCTATCCGTGAACCTTAACCCTGACCCTAACCATTACCCGCACCCAGGCATTTAACCCTTACCCTAACACTAATCCTTAATGATAACCCTAACACTAAACCCTAACCCTAAGCCCAACAGTTAACCCTAATCCTATCCTTTAACCCTAACCCTAATGGAAACCCGTAAACGAAACCCTAACCGTCACCAGTAAACCTAACCCTAACCTGTAACACAAACCATAGCACATTACTCTAACCCTAAAACTAACCCTAACCCTAACCCTAACTCTAAACCCTTAATCTTAACCTTAACCCTAAGCGTTAACTCTCAAGCTAACCTTTAATCCTAACCCTAATCCTAATCTTCAACCCGAAACCTAACACTTAACCCTAACCCTGTACCTAACCCCAACCCCTCATCTTAACCCTAACCGTAAAGCTCAACCCTAAACCAAAGTGTAACCGTTAAATCTACGATTAACCTTTAACCCTAACCCTAAGCCCTAAACCTAAGCCCTCAACCTAACACTAAACTTCATCCTTAACCCTAACCAGAATCCTAACCCTAAATCTAATTCTCAGACTT
This sequence comes from Eulemur rufifrons, assembly GCF_041146395.1. Lineage (NCBI taxonomy): Eukaryota > Metazoa > Chordata > Mammalia > Primates > Lemuridae > Eulemur > Eulemur rufifrons. The sequence continues at coordinate 1,758,997 of NW_027182825.1, read as the reverse complement.
CTTGCTTTCTTAGAGTTTAGAAAGCCTGCAATCCTCCCATGCCATGCGTGAAAGGAGGCTCTACCACTGTGTCCTGCATGAAACCCACGGGCCCATCCCAGAGTATGATAGAGTGGGTTCCCGGGTACAATCCCAGCCCCCTCAACTCCCCCCGCCCGCCTAATGCAGACAGGGCCCGTGCGCTAAGCATAAACAATACCTTTAACAGATAACCCTAAACCTGAAGATAACATCCAACCCTTTCCTATTTCTCCCCTTAACACGTAAACCTCACCGTGCGCCTAACGTTAACCTCTTATCCTAACGTTAATGCATAACCCATTTCCTGAGAACAACCCCTATCCCATAATTCTAACCCTATCTCCTAGTCATCACTGTGACACCTAATCTGTAACCCTAAAACTAAACCGCTAACCCTAACCGTACCCCTAACTACAACCCTAACACTGACAGTAACCCTTACTTCTAACCCCAACGCTATGCCTAACAAAAACCCTAACCCTTGACCCTAACCCTTCACCCTAACCCCTAAGCCTTACCCTAACCCTTAACCCTAATCCTAATCCTAACCATTAAACCTAACCCTAGCTCTTAAAGCTAACCCTAAACCTTACCCTCACGACTAGACCTAACCCTGACACTATCCTAACACCTAACCCTAACCAGAACCCCTAAAGCTAACCCTGAACCCTATCCCTAACCCTAGCAGTAAACTTTAACCCTAAACCTAAGCCCAACCCGTAACCCTAATCCTATCCTTTTACCCTAAAACTAACCCCTATACCTAACCCTAACTCTAACCCCAATCCTAATTCTAACCATACCCCTTCCTAAAACACTAACTCCTAACCGCTAACCCTAACACTAACCAAAAACCCTAATCACTAATCCCTAACCCTAACGCTTAACCTTTACCCTAACCGTTAACCCTCACCCTAAATCTTAACACTGACCCTAACCTTAACCTTTAACTCTAAGCCTAACCCTTAACCCTACAGTAAGGAAGACCCTTAATGCTAATGGGATCCCTTATCTCTAACCCTAACACTACAGCTAAAAATAATCCTAAGCTTGAATCCTTAAACCTAACCCCTAACACTTACTTTAACCCGAAACCCTAACCCTAATCCTAAGCATTAAACCTAAACCTATCTCTTAACCCTAACGCTAGCCCTTACCCTAACGCCTAGATCTAACCCTAAATCTAACCTACCACCTAATCCTAACCTTAAGGCCTAATGCTAACACTAACCCTGAACCCTAAACCTACCCGTAACCCTTAACACTAACCCTATCCGTGAACCTAAGCCCTGACCGTAACCATTACCCGCAACCAAGCATTTAACCTGACACTAACCCTAATCCTTAATGCTAACCTTAACACTAAACCCTAACCCTAAGCCCAACACTTAACCCTAATCCTATCCCTTAACCCTAACCCTACCCTAACCCTAATGCTAACCCCTACACGTAACCCTAACCGTGACCAGTAAACCTAAACCTAACCTCTAACACAAACCATAGCACATAACTCTAACCCTAAAACTAACCCTAACCCTAACCCCTAACTCTTAACCTTAACCCTAAGCGTTAACTCTCACGCTAACCTTTAATCCTAACCCTAATCCTAATCTTCAACCCTAAACCTAACACTTAACCCTAACCCTGTACCAAACCCTAACCCCTCATCTTAACCCTAACCGTAAACCTCAACCCTAAACCAAAGCGTAACCGTTATACCTAAGAGTAACCTTTAACCCTAACCCTAATCCCTAACCCTAAGCCCTCACCCTAACACTAAACTTCATCCTTAACCCTAACCAGAATCCTAACCCTAAATCTAATTCTCAGACTTCTTGCTTTCTTAGAGTTTAGAAAGCCTGCAATCCTCCCATGCCATGCGTGAAAGGAGGCTCTATCACTGTGTCCTGCATGAAACCCGTGGGCCCATACCCAGAGTATGATAGAGTGGGTTCCCAGGTACAATCCCAGCCCCCTAAACTCCCCCCGCCCGCCTACTGCAGACAGGGCCCGTGCGCTAAGCATAAACAATACCTTTAACAGATAACCCTAACCCTGAACATAACACCCAACCCTGTTCCTATTTCTCCCCTTAACACGTAAACCTCACCGTGCGCCTAACTTTAACCTCTTATCCTAACGTTAATGCGTAACCCATGTCCTGAGAACAACCCCTATCCCATAATTCTAACCCTATCTCCTAGTCATCACTGTGACACCTAATCGCTAACCCTAATTCTAAACCGCTAACCCTAACCGTAACCCTACCTACAACCCTAACACTGACAGTAACCCGTACTCTAACCCCAACGCTATGCCTAGCAAAAACCCTAACCCTTTACCCTAACCCTTCACCCTAACCCCTAAGCCTTACCCTAACCCTTAACCCTAATCCTAATCCTAACCATTAAACCTAACCCTAGCTCTTAAAGATAACCCTAAACCTTACCCTCACGACTAGACCTAACCCTGACACTAACCTAACACCTAAACCTAACCAGAACCCCTAAAGCTAACCCTGAACTCTATCGCTAACCCTAGCAGTAAAGTTAAACCCTAAACCTAAGCCCAACCTGTAACCCTAATCCTATCCTTTTACCCTAAAACTAACCCCTAAACCTAACCGCTATACCTCACCCTAACTCTAACCCCAATCCTAATTCTAACCATACCCCTTCATAAAACACTAAGTCCTAACCGCTAACCCTAACACTAACCAAAAACCCTAATCACTAATCCCTAACCCTAACGCTTAACCTTTACCCTAACTGTTAACCCTCACCCTAAATCTTAACCCTGACCCTAACCTTAACCTTTAACTCTAAGCCTAACCCTTAACCCTACAGTAAGGAAGACCCTTAATGCTTATGGGATCCCTTATCCCTAACCCTAACACTACAGCTAAAAATAACCCCAACCTTGGATCCTTAAACCTAAGCCCTAACACTTACTTTAACCCCAAACCCTAACCCTAATCCTAAGCATTAAACCTAACCCTATCTCTTAACCCTAACGCTAGCCCTTACCCTAACGCCTAGATCTAACCCAAAATCTAACCTAACGCCTAATCCTAACCTTAAGCCCTAATGCTAACACTAACCCTGAACCCTAAACCTACCCGTAACCCTTAACACTAACCCTATCCGTGAACCTAAACTCTGACCCTAACCATTACCCGCACCCAAGCATTTAACCCTGACCCTAACCCTAATCCTTAATGCTAACCTTAACACTAAACCCTAACCCTAAGCCCAACACTTAACCCTAATCCTATCCCTTAACCCTAACCCTAACCCTAACCCTAATGCTAACCCCTAAACGTAATCCTAACCATGACCAGTAAACTTAACCCTAACCTCTAACACAAACAATAGCACATAACTCTAACCCTAAAACTAACCCTAACCCTAACCCTAAACCCTAACACTTAACCTTAACCCTAAGCGTTAACTCTCACGCTAACCTTTAATCCTAACCGTAATCCTAATCTTCAACCCTAAACCTAACACTTAACCCTAACCCTGTTCCAAACCCTAACCCCTCATCTTAACCCTAACCGTAAACCTCAACCCTAAACCAAAGTGTAACCGTTAAACCTAAGAGTAACCTTTAACCCTAACCCTATTCCCTAACCCTAAGCCCTCACCCTAACACTAAACTTCATCCTTAACCCTAACCATAATCCTAACCCTAAATCTAATTCTCAGACTTCTTGCTTTCTTAGAGTTTAGAAAGCCTGCAATCCTCCCATGCCATGTGTGAAAGGAGGCTCTTCCACTGTGTCCTGCATGAAACCCACGGGCCCATACCCAGAGTATGATAGAGTGGGTTCCCGGGTACAATCCCAGCCCCCTAAACTACCCTCGCCCGCCTAATGCAGACAGGGCCCGTGCGCTAAGCATAAACAATACCTTTAACAGATAACCCTAACCCTGAACATAACACCCAACCCTGTTCCTATTTCTCCCCTTAACACGTAAACCTCACCGTGCGCCTAACTTTAACCTCTTATCCTAACGTTAATGCATAACCCATTTCCTGAGAACAACCCCTATCCCATAATTCTAACCCTATCTCCTAGTCATCACTGTGACACCTAATCCCTAACCCTAATTCTAAACCGCTAACCCTAACCGTAACCCTACCTACAACCCTAACACTGATAGTAACCCTTACTTCTAACCCCAACGCTATGCCTAACAAAAACCCTAACCCTAGACCCTAACCCTTCACCCTAACCCCTAAGCCTTACCGTAACCCTTAACCCTAATCCTAATCCTAACCATTAAACCTAACCCTAGCTCTTAAAGCTAACCCTAAACCTTACCCTCACGACTAGACCTAACCCTGACACTAACCTAACACCTAACCCTAACCACAACCCCTAAAGCTAACCCTGAACCCTATCCCTAACCCCAGCAGTAAACTTTAACCCTAAACCTAAGCCCAACCCGTAACCCCAATCCTATCCTTTTACCCTAAAACTAACCCCTAAACCTAAGCCCTATACCTCACCGTAACTCTAACCCCAATCCTCATTCTAACCATACCCCTTCATAAAACACTAACTTCTAACCGCTAACCCTAACACTAACCAAAAACCCTAATCTCTAATCCCTAACCCTAACGCTTAACCTTTTCCCTAACCGTTAACCCTCACCCTAAATCTTAACACTGACCCTAACCTTAACCTTTAACTCTAAGCCTAACCCTTAACCCTACAGTAAGGAAGACCCTTAATGCTAATGGGATCCCTTATCCCTAACCCTAACACTACAGCTAAAAATAACCCAGCCTTGGATCCTTAAACCTAACCCCTAACACTTACTTTAACCCGAAACCCTAACCCTAATCCTAAGCATTAAACCTAACCCTATCTCTTAACCCTAACGCTAGGCCTTACCCTAACGCCTAGATCTAATACTAAATGTAACCTACCGCCTAATCCTAACCTTAAGCACTAATGCTAACACTAACAGTGAACCCTAAACCTACCCGTAAACCTTAACACTAACCCTATCCGTGAACCTTAACCCTGACCCTAACCATTACACGCACCCAAGCATTTAACCCTGACCCTAACCCTAATCCTTATTGCTAACCCTAACACTATACCCTAACCCTAAGCCCAACACTTATGCCTAATCCTATCCCTTAACCCTAACCCTAACCCTAATGCTACCCCCTAAACGTAACCCTAACCGTGACCGGTAAACCTAACCCTAAACTCTAACACAAACAATAGCACATAACTCTAACCCTAAAACTAACCCTAACCCTGACCCTAACCCTAAACCGTAACTCTTAACGTTAACATTAAGCGTTAACTCTCACGCTAACCTTTAATCCTAACCCTGATCCTAATCTTCAACCCTAAACTTAACACTTAACCCTAACCCTGTACCAAACCCTAACCCCTCATCTTAACCCTAACCGTAAACCTCAACCCTAAACCAAAGTGTAACCGTTAAACCTAAGGGTAACCTTTAACCCTAACCTTATTCCCTAACCCCAAGCCCTCACCCTAACACTAAACTTCATCCTTAACCCTAACCATAATCCTAACCCTAAATCTAATTCTCAGACTTCTTGCTTTCTTAGAGTTTAGAAAGCCTGCAATGCTCCCATGCCATGCGTGAAAGGAGGCTCTACCACTGTGTCCTGCATGAAACCCACGGGCCCATACCCAGAGTATGATAGAGTGGGTTCCCGGGTACAATCCCAGCCGCCTAAACTCCCCCCGCTCGCCTAATGCAGACAGGGCCCGTGCGCTAAGCATAAACAATACCTTTAACAGATAACCCTAACCCTGAACATAACACCCAACCCTGTTCCTATTTCTCCCCTTAACACGTAAACCTCACCGTGCGCCTAACTTTAACCTCTTATCCTAACGTTAATGCATAACCCATTTCCTGAGAACAACCCCTATCCCATAATTCTAACCCTATCTCCTAGTCATCACTGTGACACCTAATCCCTAACCCGAATTCTAAACCGCTAACCCTAACCGTAACCCTACCTACAACCCTAACACTGACAGTAACCCTTACTACTAACCCCAACGCTATGCCTAAGAAGAACCCTAACCCTTGACTCTAACCCTTCACCCTAACCCCTAAGCCTTACCCTAACCCTTAACCCTAATCCTAATCCTAACCATTAAACCTAACCCTAGCTCTTAAAGCTAACCCTAAACCTTACCCTCACGACTAGACCTAACCCTGACACTAACCTAACACCTAACCCTAACCAGAACCCCTAAAGCTAAACCTGAACCGTATCCCTAACCCTAGCAGTAAAATTTAACCCTAAACCTAAGCTCTACCCGTAACCGTAATCCTATCCCTTTACCCTAAAACTAACCCCTAAACCTAACCCCTATACCTCACCCTAACTCTAAACCCAATTCTCATTCTAACCATACCCCTTCATAGAACACTAACTCCTTACCGCTAACACTAACACTAACCAAAAACCCTAATCACTAATCCCTAACCCTAACGCTTAACCTTTACCCTAACCCTTAACCCTCACCCTAAATCTTAACACTGACCCTAACCTTAACCTTTAACTCTAAGCCTAACCCTTAACCCTACAGTAAGGAAGACCCTTAATGCTAATGGGATCCCTTATCCCTAACCTTAACACTACAGCTAAAAATAACCCTAACCTTGGATCCTTAAACCTAACCCCTAACACTTACTTTAACCCCAAACCCTAACCCTAATCCTAAGCATTAAACCTAACCCTATCTCTTAACCCTAACGCTAGCCCTTACCCTAACGCCTAGATCTAACCCTAAATCTAACCTACTGCCTAATCCTAACCTTAAGCCCTAATGCTAACACTAACCCTGAACCCTAAACCTACCCGTAACCCTTAACACTAACCCTATCCGTGAACCTAAATCCTGACCCTAACCATTACCCGCACCCAAGCATTTAACCCTGACCCTAACCCTAATACTTAATGCTAACCTTAACACTAAACCCTAACCCTAAGCCCAACACTTAACCCTAATCCTATCCCTTAACCCTAACCCTAACCATAACCCTAATGCTAACCCTTAAACGTAACCCTAACCGTGACCAGTAAACCTAACCCTAAACTCTAACACAAACCATAGCACATAACTCGAACCCTGAAACTAACCCTAACCCTAACCCTAAACCCTAACTCTTAACCTTAACCCTAAGCGTTAACTCTCACGCTAACCTTTAATCCTAACCCTAATCCTAATCTTCAACCCTAAACCTAACACTTAACCCTAACCCTGTACCAAACCCTAACCCCTCATCTTAACCCAAACCGTAAACCTCAACCCTAAACCAAAGTGTAACCGTTAAACCTAAGAGTAACCTTTAACCCTAACCCTATTCCCTAACCCTAAGCCCTCACCCTAACACTAAACTTCATCCTTAACCCTAACCAGAATCCTAACCCTAAATCTAATTCTCAGACTTCTTGCTTTCTTAGAGTTTAGAAAGCCTGCAATCCTCCCATGCCATGCGTGAAAGGAGGCTCTACCACTGTGTCCTGCATGAAACCCATGGGCCCATACCCAGAGTATGATAGAGTGGGTTCCCGGTTACAATCCCAGCCCCCTGACCTCCCCCCGCCCGCCTACTGCAGACAGGGCCCGTGCGCTAAGCATAAACAATACCTTTAACAGATAACCCTAACCCTGAACATAACACCCAACCCTGTTCCTATTTCTCCCCTTAACACGTAAACCTCACCGTGCACCTAACATTAACCTCTTATCCTTACGTTAATGCATAACCCATTTCCTGAGAACAACCCCATCCCATAATTCTAACCCTATCTCCTAGTCATCACTGTGACACCTAATCCCTAACCCTAATTCTAAACCGCTAACCCTACCTACAACATTAACACTGACAGTAACCCTTACTTCTAACCCCAATGCTATGCCTAACAAAAACCCTAAACCTGGACCCTAACCCTTCACCCTAACCCCTAAGCCTTACCCTAACCCTTAACCCTAATCCTAATCCTAACCATTAAACCTAACCCTAGTTCTTAAAGCTAATCCTAAACCTTACCCTCACGACTAGACCTAACCCTGACACTAACCTAACACCTAACCCTAAGAAGAACCCCTAAAGCTAACCCTGAACCCTATCCCTAACCCCAGCAGTAACTTTAACCCTAAACCTAAGCCCAACCCGTAACCCTAATCCTATCCTTTTAGCCTAAAAGTAACCCCTAAACCTAAGCCCTATACCTCACCCTAACTCTAACCCCAATCCTAATTCTAACCATACCCCTTCATAAAACACTAACTCCTGACCGGTAACCCTAACACTAACAAAAAACCCTAATCACTATTCCCTAACCCTAACGCTTAAGCTTTACCCTAACCGTTAACCCTCACCCTAAATCTTAACACTGACCCTAACCTTAACCTTTAACTCTAAGCCTAACCCTTAACCCTACAGTAAGGAAGACCCTTAATGCTAATGGGAACCCTTATCCCTAACCCTAACACTACAGCTAAAAATAACCCTAACCTTGGATCCTTAAACCTAACCCCTAACACTTACTTTAACCCCAAACCCTAACCCTAATCCTAAGCATTAAACCTAACTCTATCTCTTAACCCTAACGCTAGCCCTTACCCTAACGCCTAGATCTAACACTAAATCTAACCTACCGCCTAATCCTAACCTTCAGCACTAATGCTAACACTAACCCTGAACCATAAACCTACCCGTAACCCTTAACACTAACCCTATCCGTGAACCTTAACCCTGACCCTAACCATTACCCGCACCCAAACATTTAACCCTGACACTAACCCTAATCCTTAATGCTAACCCTAACACTAAACTCTAACCCTAAGCCCAACACTTATCCCTAATCCTACCCCTTAACCCTAACCATAACCCTAATGCTACCCCCTAAACGTAACCCTAACCGTGACCAGTAAACCTAACACAAACCATAGCACATAAATCTAACCCTAAAACTAACCCTAACCCTAACCCTAAACCCTAACTCTTAACCTTAACGCTAAGCGTTAACTCTCACGCTAACCTTTAATCCTAAGCCTAATCCTAATCTTCAACCCTAAACCTAACACTTAACCCTAACCCTGTACCAAACCCTAACCCCTCATCTTAACCCTAACCGTAAACCTCAAGCCTAAACCAAAGTGTAACCGTTAAACCTAAGAGTAACCTTTAACCCTAACCCTATTCCCTAACCCTGAACCCTCACCCTAACACTAAACTTCATCCTTAACCCTAACCTTAATCCTAATCCTAAATCTAATTCTCAGACTTCTTGCTTTCTTAGAGTTTAGAAAGCCTGCAATCCTCCCATGCCATGCGTGAAAGGAGGCTCTACCACTGTGTCCTGCATGAAACCCACGGGCCCAAACCCAGAGTATGATAGAGTGGGTTCCTTGGTACAATCCCAGTCCCCTAAACTCCCCCCGCCCGCCTAATGCAGACAGGGCCCGTGCGCTAAGCATAAACAATACCTTTAACAGATAACCCTAACCCTGAACATAACACCCAACCCTGTTCCTATTTCTCCCCTTAACACGTAAACCTCACCGTGCGCCTAACTTTAACCTCTTATCCTAACGTTAATGCATAACCCATTTCCTGAGAACAACCCCTATCCCATAATTCTAACCCTGTCTCCTAGTCATCACTGTGACACCTAATCCCTAACCCTAATTCTAAACCGCTAACCCTAACCGTAACCCTACCTACAACCCTAACACTGACAGTAACCCTTACATCTAACCCCAACGCTATGCCTAACAAAAACCCTAACCCTTGACCCTAACCCTTCACCCTAACCCCTAAGCCTTACAATAACCCTTATCCCTAATCCTAATCCTAACCATTAAACCTAACCCTAGCTCTTAAAGCTAACCCTAAACCTTACCCTCACGACTAGACCTAACCCTGACACTAACCTAACACCTAACCCTAACCAGAAACCCTAAAGCTAACCCTGAACCTTATTCCTAACCCTAGCAGTAAACTTTAACCCTAAACCTAAGCCCAACCCGTAACCCTAATCCTATCCTTTTACCCTAAAACTAACCCATAAGCTAACCCCTATACCTCACCCTAACTCTAACCCCAATCCTAATTCTAACCATACCCCTTCATAAAACACTAACTCCTAACCGCTAACCCTAACACGAACCAAAAACCCTAATCACTAATCCCTAACCCTAACGCTTAACCTTTATCCTAACCGTTAACCCTCACCCTAAATCTTAACACTGACCCTAACCTTAAACTTTAACTCTAAGCCTAACCCTTAACACTACAGTAAGGAAGACCCTTAATGCTAATGGGATCCCTTATCCCTAAACCTAACCCTACAGCTAAAAATAACCCTAACCTTGGATCCTTAAAGCAAACACCTAACACTTACATTAACCCGAAACACTAACCCTAATCCTAAGCATTAAACCTAACCATATCTCTTAACCCTAACGCTAGCCCTTACCCTAACGCCTAGATCTAACCCTAAATCTAACCTACCGCCTAATCCTAACCTTAAGCCCTAATGCTAACATTAACCCTGAACCCTAAACCTAACCGTAACCCTTAACACTAACCCTATCCGTGAACCTTAACCCTGACCCTAAACATTACCCGCACCCAAGCATTTAACCCTGACCCTAACCCTAATCCTTAATGATAAACCTAACACTAAACCCCAACCCTAAGCCCAACACTTAACCCTAATCCTATCCCTTAACCCTAACCCTAACCCTAATGCTAACCCCTAAACGTAACCCTAACCATGACCAGTAAACCTAACCCTAACCTATAATACAAACCATAGCACATAACTCTAACCCTAAAACTAACCCTAACCCTAACCCTAAACCCTCAATCTTAACCTTAACCCTAAGCGTTAACTCTCACGCTAACCTTTAATCCTAACCCTAATCCTAATCTTCAACCCTAAACCTAACACTTAACCCTAACCCTGTACCAAACCCTAACCCCTCATCTTAACACTAACCGTAAACCTCAACCCTAAATCAAAGTGTAACCGTTAAACCTAAGAGTAACCTTTAACCCTAACCCTATTCCCTAACCCTAAGCCTTCACCGTAACACTAAAATTCATCCTTAACCCTAACCAGAATCCTCACCCTAAATCTACTTCTCAGACTTCTTGCTTTCTTAGAGTTTAGAAAGCCTGCAATCGTCCCATGCCATGCGTGAAAGGAGGCTCTACCACTGTGTCCTGCATGAAACCCACGGGCCCATACCCAGAGTATGATAGAGTGGGTTCCCAGGTACAATCCCAGCCCCCTAAACTCCCCCCGCCCGCCTAATGCAGACAGGGCCCGTGCGCTAAGCATAAACAATACCTTTAACAGATAACCCTAACCCTGAACATAACACCGAACCCTGTTCCTATTTCTCCCCTTAACACGTAAACCTCACCGTGCGCCTAACTTTAACCTCTTATCCTAACGTTAATGCATAACCCATTTCCTGAGAACAACCCCATCCCATAATTCTAACCCTATCTCCTAGTTATCACTGTGACACCTAATCCCTAACCCTAATTCTAAACCGCTAACCCTAACCGGAATCCAACCTACAACCCTAACACTGACAGTAACCCTTACTCTCACCTCAACGCTATGCCTAACAAAAACCCTAACCCTTGACCCTAAACCTTCACCCTAACCCCTAAGCCTTACCCTAACCCTTAACCCTAATCCTAATCCTAACCATTAAACCTAACCCTAGCTCTTAAAGCTAACCCTAAACCTTACCCTCACGACTAGACCTAGCCCTGACACTAACCTAACACCTAACCCTAACCAGAACCCCTAAAGCTAACCCTGAACCCTATCCCTAACCCTAGCAGTAAACTTTAACCCTAAACCTAAGCCCAACCCGTAACTCTAATCCTATCCTTTTACTCTAAAACTAACCCCTAAACCTAACCCCTATACCTCACCCTAACTCAAAACCCAATCGTAATTCTAACGATACCCCTTCATAAAACACTAACTCCTAACCGCTAACCCTAACACTAACCAAAAACCCTAATCACTAATCCCTAACCCTAACGCTTAACCTTTACCCTAACCGTTAACCCTCACCCTAAATCTTAACACTGACACTAATCTTAACCTTTAACTGTAAGCCTAACCCTTAACCCTACAGTAAGGAACACCCTTAATGCTAATGGGATCCCTTATCCCTAACCCTAACACTACAGCTAAAAATAACCCTAACCTTGGATCCTTAAACCTAATCCCTAACACTTACTTTCACCCCAAACCCTAATCCTAATCCTAAGCATTAAACCTAAACCTATCTCTTAACCCTAACGCTAGCCCTTACCCTAACGCCTAGATCTAACCCTAAATCTAACCTACCGCCTAATCCTAACCTTAAGCACTAATGCTAACACTAACCCTGAACCCTAAACCTACCCGTAACCCTTAACACTAACCCTATCCGTGAACCTTAACCCTGACCCTAACCATTACACGCACCCAGGCATTTAACCATGACCATAACCCTAATCCTTAATGCTAACCCTAACACTAAACCCTAACCCTAAGCCCAAAACTTATCCCTAATCCTATCCCTTAACCCTAACCCTAACGCTAATGCTACCCCCTAAACGTAACCCTAACCGTAACCAGTAAACCTAACCCTAACCTCTAACACAAACCATAGCACATAACTCTAACCCTAAAACTAACCCTAACCCTAACCCTAACCCTAACCCTAATCCCTAACCCTAAGCCCTCACCCTAACACTAAACATCATCCTTAACCCTAACCATAAGCCTAACCCTAAATCTAATTCTCAGACTTCTTGCTTTCTTAGAGTTTAGAAAGCCTGCAATCCTCCCAGGCCAGGCGTGAAAGGAGGCTCTACCACTGTGTCCTGCATGAAACCCACAGGCCCATACCCAGAGTATGATAGAGTGGGTTCCCAGGTACAATCCCAGCCCCCTAAACTCCCCCCGCCCGCCTAATGCAGACAGGTCCCGTGCGCTAAGCATAAACACTACCTTTAACAGATAACCCTAACCCTGAACATAACACCCAACCCTGTTCCTATTTCTCCCCTTAACACGTAAACCTCACCGTGCGCCTAACTTTAACCTCTTATCCTAACGTTAATGCCTAACCCATTTCCTGAGAACAACCCCATCCCATAATTCTAACCCTATCTCCTAGTCATCACTGTGACACCTAATCCCTAACCCTAATTCTAAACCGCTAACCCTAACCGTAACCCTACCTTCAACCCTAACACTGACAGTAACCCTTACTTCTAACTCCAACGCTATGCCTAACAAAAACCCTAACCCTTGACCCTAACCCTTCACCCTAACCCCTAAGCCTTACCCTAACCCTTAACCCTAATCCTAATCCTAACCATTAAACCTAACCCTAGCTCTTAAAGCTAACCCTAAACCTTACCCTCACGACTAGACCTAACCCTGACACTAACCTAACACCTAACCCTAACCAGAACCCCTAAAGCTAACCCTGAACCCTATCCCTAACCCTAGCAGTAAACTTTAACCTTAACCTAAGCCCAACCCGTAACCCTAATCCTATCCTTTTACCCTAAAACTAACCCCTAAACCTAACCCCTATACCTCACCCTAACTCTAACCCCGATCCTAATTCTAACCATACCCCTTCATAAAGCACTAACTCCTAACCGCTAACCCTAACACTAACCAAAAACCCTAATCACTAATCCCTAACCCTAACGCTTAACCTTTACCCTAACCGTTAACCCTCACCCTAAATCTTAACACTGACCCTAACCTTAACCTTAAACTCTAAGCCTAACCCTTAACCCTACAGTAAGGAAGACCCTTAATGCTAATGGGATCCCTTATCCCTAACCCCAACACTACAGTAAAAATAACCCTAACCTTGGATCCTTAAACCTAACCCCTAAAACTTACTTTAACCCCAAAACCTAACCCTAATCCTAAGCATTAAATATAACCCTATCTCTTAAACCTAACGATAACCCTTACCCTAACGCCTAGATCTAACCCTAAATCTTACCTACCGTCTAATCCTAACCTTAAGCCCTAATGCTAACACTAACCCTGAACCCTAAACCTACCCGTAACCCTTAACACTAACCCTATCCGTGAACCTTATCCCTGACCCTAACCATTACCCGCACCCAAGCATTTAACCCTGACCCTAACCCTAATCCTTAATGCTAAACCTAACACTAAACCCTAACCCTAAGCCCAACACTTAACCGTAATCCTATCCCTTAACCATAACCCTGATGCTACCCCCTAAACGTAACCCTAACCGTGACCAGTAAACCTAACCCTAACCTCTAACACAAACCATAGCACATAACTCTAACCCTAAAACTAACCCTAAACCTAACCCTAAACCCTAACTCTTAACCTTAACCCTAAGCGTTAACTCTCACGCTAACCTTTAATCCTAACCCTAATCCTAATCGTCAACCCTAAACCTAACACTTAACCCTAACCCTGTACCAAACCCTAACCCCTCATCTTAACCCTAAACCAAAGTGTAACCGTTAAACCTAAGAGTAACCTCTAACCCTAACCCTAATCCTTAACCCTAAGCCCTCACCCTAACACTAAACTTCATCCTTAACCCTAACCAGAATCCTAACCCTAAATCTAATTCTCAGACTTCTTGCTTTCTTAGTTTAGAAAGCCTGCAATCCTCCCATGCCATGCGTGAAAGGAGGCTCTACCACTGCGTCCTGCATGAATCCCACGGGCCCATACCCAGAGTATGATAGAGTGGGTTCCCGGGTACAATCCCAGCCCCCTAAACACCCCCCGCCCACCTAATGCAGACAAGGCCCGTGCGCTAAGCATAAACAATACCTTTAACAGATAACCCTAACCCTGAACATAACACCCAACCCTGTTCCTATTTCTCCCCTTAACACGTAAACCTCACCGTGCGCCTAACTTTAACCACTTATCCTAACGTTAATGCATAACCCATTTCCTGAGAACAACCCCTATCCCATAATTCTAACCCTATCTCCTAGTCATAACTGTGACACCTAATCCCTAACCCTAATTCTAAACCGCTAACCCTAACCGTAACCCTACCTACAACCCTAACACTGACAGTAACCCTTACTTCTAACCCCAACGCTATGCCTAACAAAAACTCTAACCCTTGACCCTAACCCTTCACCCTAACCTCTAAGCCTTACCTTAACCCTTAACCCAAATCCTAATCCTAACCATTAAACCTAACCCTAGCTCTTAAAGCTAACCCTAAACCTTACCCTCACGACTAGACCTAACCCTGACACTAACCTAACACCTAACCCTAACCAGAACCCCTAAAGCTAACCCTGAACCGTATCCCTAACCCTAGCAGTAAACTTTAACCCTAAACCTAAGCCCAACCCATAACCCTAATCCTCTCCTTTTACCCTAAAACTGACCCCTAAACCTAACCCCTATACCTCACCCTAACTCTAACCCCAATCCTAATTCTAACCATACCCCTTCATAAAACACTAACTCCTAACCGCTAACCCTAACACTAACCAAAAACCCTAATCACTAATCCCTAACCCTAACGCTTAACCTTTACCCTAACCGTTAACCCTCACCCTAAATCTTAACACTGACCCTAACCTTAATCTTTATCTCTAAGCCTAACCCTTAACCCTACAGTAAGGAAGACCCTTAATGCTAATGGGATCCCTTATCCCTAACCCTAACACTACAGCTAAAAATAACCCTAACCTTTGATCCTTAAACCTAACCCCTAACACTTACTTTAACCCCAAACCCTAACCCTAATCCTAAGCATTAAACCTAACCCTATCTCTTAACCCTAACGCTAGCCCTTACCCTAACGCCTAGATCTAACCCTAAATCTAACCTACCGCCTAATCCTAACCTTAAGCCCTAATGCTAACTCTAACCCTGAACCCTAAACCTACCCGTAACCCTTAACACTAACCCTATCCGTGAACCTTAACCCTGACCCTAACCATTACCCGCACCCAAGCATTTAACCCTGACCCTAACCCTAATCCTTAATGCTAACCCTAACACTAAACCCTAACCCTAAGCCCAACACTTATCCCTAATCCTATCCCTTAACCCTAACCCTAACCCTAATGCTACCCCCTAAACGTAACCCTAACCGTGACCAGTAAACCTAACCCTAACCTCCAACACAAACCATAGCACATAACTCTAACCTTAAAACTAACCCTAACCCTAACCCTAAACCCTAACTCTTAACCTTAACCCTAAGCGTTAACTCTCACGCTAACCTTTAATCCTAACCCTAATCCTAATCTTCAACCCTAAACCTAACACTTAACCCTAACCCTGTACCAAACCCTAACCCCTCATCTTAACCCTAAACCAAAGTGTAACCGTTAAACCTAAGAGTAACCTCTAACCCTAACCCTAATCCCTAACCCTAAGCCCTCACCCTAACACTAAACTTCATCCTTAACCCTAACCAGAATCCTAACCCTAAATCTAATTCTCAGACTTCTTGCTTTCTTAGAGTTTAGAAAGCCTGCAATCCTCCCATGCCATGCGTGAAAGGAGGCTCTACCACTGTGTCCTGCATGAAACCCACGGGCCCATACCCAGAGTATGATAGGATGGGTTCCCGGGTACAATCCCAGCCCCTAAACTCCCCCCGCCCACCTAATGCAGACAGGGCCCGTGCGCTAAGCATAAACAATACCTTTAACAGATAACCCTAACCCTGAACATAACACCCAACCCTGTTCCTATTTCTCCCCTTAACACGTAAACCTCACCGTGCGCCTAACTTTAACCTCTTATCCTAACGTTAATGCATAACCCATTTCCTGAGAACAACCCCTATCCCATAATTCTAACCCTATCTCCTAGTCATCACTGTGACACCTAATCCCTAACCCTAATTCTAAACCGCTAACCCTAACCGTAACCCTACCTACAACCCTAACACTGACAGTAACCCTTACTTCTAACCCCAACGCTATGCCTAACAAAAACCCTAACCCTTGACCCTAACTCTTCACTCTAACCCCTAAGCCTTACCCTAACCCTTAACCCTAATCCTAATCCTAACCATTAAACCTAACCCTAGCTCTTAAAGCTAACCCTAAACCTTACCCTCACTACTAGACCTAACCCTGACACTAACCTAACACCTAACCCTAACCAGAACCCCTAAAACTAACCCTGAACCCTATCCCTAACCCTAGCAGTAAACTTTAACCCTAAACCTAAGCCCAACCCGTAACCCTAATCCTATCCTTTTACCCAAAAACTGACCCCTAAACCTAAACCCTATACCTCACCCTAACTCTAACCCCAATCCTAATTCTAACCATACCCCTTCATAAAACACTAACTCCTAACCGCTAACCCTAACACTAACCAAAAACCCTAATCACTAATCCCTAACCCTAATGCTTAACCTTTACCCTAACCGTTAACCCTCACCCTAAATCTTAACACTGACCCTAACCTTAATCTTTAACTCTAAGCCTAACCCTTAACCCTACAGTAAGGAAGACCCTTAACACTAATGGGATCCCTTATCCCTAACACTAACATTACAGCTAAAAATAACCCTAACCTTGGATCCTTAAACATAACCCCTAACACTTACTTTAACCCCAAACCCTAACCCTAATCCTAAGCATTAAACCTAACCCTATCTCTTAACCCTAACGCTAGCCCTTACCCTAACGCCTAGATCTAACCCTAAATCTAACCTACCGCCTAATCCTAACCTTAAGCCCTAATGCTAACACTAACCCTGAACCCTAAACCTACCCGTAACCCTTAACACTAACCCTATCCGTGAACCTTAACCATGACCCTAACCATTACCCGCACCCAAGCATTTAACCCTGACCCTAACACTAATCCTTAATGCTAACCCTAACACTAATCCCTAACCCTAAGCGCAACACTTAACCCTAATCCTATCCCTTAACCCTAACCCTAACCCTAATGCTACCCCCTAAACATAACCCTAACCGTGACCAGTAAACCTAACCCTAACCTCTAACACAAACCATAGCACATAACTCTAACCCTAAAACTAACCCTAACCCTAACCCTAAACCCTAACTCTTAACCTTAACCCTAAGCATTAACTCTCACGCTAACCTTTAATCCTAACCCTAATCCTAATCTTCAACCCTAAACCTAACACTTAACCCTAACCCTGTACCAAACCCTAACCCCTCATCTTAACCCTAACCGTAAACCTCAACCCTAAACCAAAGTGTAACCGTTAAACCTAAGAGTAACCTTTAACCCTAACCCTAATCCCTAACCCTTAGCCCTCACCCTAACACTCAACTTCATCCTTAACCCTAACCAGAATCCTAACCCTAAATCTAATTCTCAGACTTCTTGCTTTCTTAGAGTTTAGAACGCCTGCAATCCTCCCATGCCATGCGTGAAAGGAGGCTCTACCACTGTGTCCTGCATGAAACCCACGGGCCCATACCCAGAGTATGATACAGTGGGTTCCCGGGTACAATCCCAGCCCCCTAAACTCCCCCGGCCCGCCTAATGCAGACAGGGCCCGTGCGCTAAGCATAAACAATACCTTTAACAGATAATCCTAACCCGGAACATAACACCCAACCCTGTTCCTATTTCTCCCCTTAACACGTAAACCTCACCGTGTGCCTAACTTTAACCTCTTATCCTAACGTTAATGCATAACCCATTTCCTGAGAACAACCCCTATCCCATAATTCTAACCCTATCTCCTAGTCATCACTGTGACACCTAATCCCTAACCCTAATTCTAAACCGCTAACCCTAACCGTAACCCTACCTACAATCCTAACACTGACAGTAACCCTTACTTCTAACCCCAACGCTATGACTAACAAAAACCCTAAGCCTTGACCCTAACCCTTCACCCTAACCCCTAAGCCTTACCCTAACCCTTAACCCTAATCCTAATCCTAACCATTAAACCTAACCCTAGCTCTTAAAGCTAACCCTAAACCTTACCCTCACGACTAGACCTAACCCTGACACTAACCTAACAGCTAACCCTAACCAGAACCCCTAAAGCTAACCCTGAACCCTATCCCTAACCCTAGCAGTAAACTTTAACCCTAAACCTAAGCCCAACCCGTAACCCTAATCCTATCCTTTTACCCTAAAACTAACCCCTAAACCTAACCCCTATACCTCACCCTAACTCTAACCCCAATCCTAATTCTAACCATACCCCTTCCTAAAACACTAACTCCTAACCGCTAACCCTAACACTAACCAAAAACCCTAATCACTAATCCCTAACCCTAACGCTTAACCTTTACCCTAACCGTTAACCCTCACCATAAATCTTAACACTGACCCTAACCTTAACCTTTAACTCTAAGCCTAACCCTTAACCCTACAGTAAGGAAGACCCTTAATGCTAATGGGATCCCTTATCCCTAACCCTAACACTACAGCTAAAAATAACCCTAACTTTGATCCTTAAACCTAACCCTAACACTTACTTTAACCCCAAACCCTAACCCTAATCCTAAGCATTAAACCTAACCCTATCTCTTAACCCTAACGCTAGCCCTTACCCTAACGCCTAGATCTAACCCTAAATCAAACCTACCGCCTAATCCTAACCTTAAGCCCTAATGCTAACACTAACTCTGAACCCTAAACCTACCTGTAACCCTTAACACTAACCCTATCCGTGAACCTTAACCGTGACCCTAACCATTACCCGCACCCAAGCATTTAACCCTGACCCTAACCCTGATACTTAATGCTAACCCTAACACTAATCCCTAACCCTAAGGGCAACACTTAACCCTAATCCTATCCCTTAACCCTAACCCTAACCCTAATGCTACCCCCTAAACGTAACCCTAACCGTGACCAGTAAACCTAACCCTAACCTCTAACACAAACCATAGCACATAACTCTAACCCTAAAACTAACCCTAACCCTAAACCTACACCCTAACTCTTAACCTTAACCCTAGGCATTAACTCTCACGCTAACCTTTAATCCTAACCCTCATCCTAATCTTCAACCCTAAACCTAACACTTAACCCTAACCCAGTACCAAACACTAACCCCTCATCTTAACCTTAACCGTACACCTCAACCCTAAACCAAAGTGTAACCGTTAAACCTAAGAGTAACCTTTAACCCTAACCCTAATCCCTAACCCTAAGCCCTCACCCTAAAACTAAACTTCATCCTTAACCCTAACCATAATCCTAACCCTAAATCTAATTCTCAGACTTCTTGCTTTCTTAGAGTTTAGAAAGCCTGCAATCCTCCCATGCCATGCGTGAAAGGAGGCTCTACCACTGTGTGCTGCATGAAACCCACGGGCACATACCCAGAGTAT
This sequence comes from Eulemur rufifrons, assembly GCF_041146395.1. NCBI lineage: Eukaryota > Metazoa > Chordata > Mammalia > Primates > Lemuridae > Eulemur > Eulemur rufifrons. Next base: position 1,738,577 of record NW_027182825.1, on the reverse strand, counting down.
GATAGAGTGTGTTCCCGGGTACAATCCCAGCCCCCTAAACTCCCCCCGCCCGCCTAATGCAGACAGGGTCCGTGCGCTAAGCATAAACAATACCTTTAACAGATAACCCTAACCCTGAACATAACACCCAACCCTGTTCCTATTTCTCCCCTTAACACGTAAACCTCACCGTGCGCCTAACTTTAACCTCTTATCCTAACGTTAATGCATAACACATTTCCTGAGAACAACCCCTATCCCATAATTCTAACGCTATCTCCTAGTCATCACTGTGACACCTAATCCCTAACCCTAATTCTAAACTGCTAACCCTAACCGTAACCCTACCTACAACCCTAACACTGACAGTAACCCTTACTTCTAACCCCAACGCTATGCCTAACAAAAACCCTAACCCTTTACCCTAACCCTTCACCCTAACCCCTAAGCCTTACCTTAACCCTTAACCCTAATCCTAATCCTAACCATTAAACGTAACCCTAGCTCTTAAAGCTAACCCTAAACCTTACCCTCACGACTAGACCTAACCCTGACACTAACCTAACACCTAACCCTAACCAGAACCCCTAAAGCTAACCCTGAACCCTATCCCTAACCCTAGCAGTAAACTTTAACCCTAAACCTAAGCCCAACCCGTAACCCTAATCCTATCCTTTTACCCTAAAATTAACCCCTAAACCTAACCCCTATACCTCACCCTAACTCTAACCCCAATCCTAATTCTAACCATACCCCTTCCTAAAACACTAACTCCTAACCGCTAACCCTAACACTAACCAAAAACCCTAATCACTAATCCCTAACCCTAACGCTTAACCTTTACCCTAACTGTTAACCCTCACCCTAAATCTTAACACTGACCCTAACCTTAACCTTTAACTGTAAGCCTAACCCTTAACCCTACAGTAAGGAAGAACCTTAATGCTAATGGGATCACTTATCCCTAACCCTAACACTACAGCTAAAAATAACCCTAACCTTGGATCCTTAAACCTAACCCCTAACACTTACTTTAACCCCAAACCCTAACCCTAATCCTAAGCATTAAACCTAACCCTATCTCTTAACCCTAACGCTAGCCCTTACCCTAACGCCTAGATCTAACCCTAAATCTAACCTACCGCCTAATCCTAACCTTAAGCCCCAATGCTAACACTAACCCTGAACCCTAAACCTACCCGTAACCCTTAACACTAACCCTATCCGTGAACCTTAACCCTGACCCTAACCATTACCCGCACCCAAGCATTTAACCCTGACCCTAACCCTAATACTTAATGCTAACTCTAACACTAATCCCTAACCCTAAGCGCAACACTTAACCCTAATCATATCCCTTAACCCTAACCCTAACCCTAATGCTACCCCCTAAAAGTAACCCTAACCGTGACCAGTAAACCTAACCCTAACTTCTAACACAAACCATAGCACATAACTCTAACCCTAAAACTAACCCTAACCCTAACCCTAACCCTAAACCCTAACTCTTAACCTTAACCCTAAGCGTTAACTCTCACGCTAACCTTTAATCCTAACCCTAATCCTAATCTTCAACCCTAAACCTAACACTTAACCCTAACCCTGTACCAAACCCTAACCCCTCATCTTAACCCTAACCGTAAACCTCAACCCTAAACCAAAGTGTAACCGTTAAACCTAAGAGTAACCTTTAACCCTAACCCTAATCCCTAACCCTAAGCCCTCACCCTAACACTAAACTTCATCCTTAACCCTAACCAGAATCCTAACCCTAAATCTAATTCTCAGACTTCTTGCTTTCTTAGAGTTTAGAAAGCCTGCAATCCTCCCATGCCATGCGTGAAAGGAGGCTCTACCACTGTGTCCTGCATGAAACCCACGGGCCCATACACAGAGTATGATAGAGTGGGTTCCCGGGTACAATCCCAGCCCCCTAAACTCCCCCCGCCCGCCTAATGCAGACAGGGCCCGTGCCATAAGCATAAACAATACCTTTAACAGATAACCCTAACCCTGAACATAACACCCAACCCTGTTCCTATTTCTCCCCTTAACACGTAAACCTCACCGTGCGCCTAACTTTAACCTCTTATCCTAACGTTAATGCATAACCCATTTCCTGAGAACAACCCCTATCCCATAATTCTAACCCTATCTCCTAGTCATCACTGTGACACCTAATCCCTAACCCTAATTCTAAACCGCTACCCTAACCGTAACCCTACCTACAACCCTAACACTGACAGTAACCCTTACTTCTAACCCCAACGCTATGCCTAACAAAAACCCTAACCCTTGACCCTAACCCTTCACCCTAACCCCTAAGCCTTACCCTAACCCTTAACCCTAATCCTAATCCTAACCATTAAACCTAACCCTAGCTCTTAAAGCTAACCCTAAACCTTACCCTCACGACTAGACCTAACCCTGACACTAACCTAACACCTAACCCTAACCAGAACCCCTAAAGCTAACCCTGAACCCTATCCCTAACCCTAGCAGTAAACTTTAACCCTAAACCTAAGCCCAACCCGTAACCCTAATCCTATCCTTTTACCCTAAAACTAACCCCTAAACCTAACCCCTATACCTCACCCTAACTCTAACCCCAATCCTAATTCTAACCATACCCCTTCATAAAACACTAACTCCTAACCGCTAACCCTAACACTAACCAAAAACCCTAATCACTAATCCCTAACCCTAACGCTTAACCTTTACCTTAACCGTTAACCCTCACCCTAAATCTTAACACTGACCCTAACCTTAACCTTTAACTCTAAGCCTAACCCTTAACCCTACAGTAAGGAAGACCCTTAATGCTAATGGGATCCCTTATCCCTAACCCTAACACTACAGCTAGAAATAACCCTAACCTTGGATCCTTAAACCTAACCCCTAACACTTACTTTAACCCCAAACCCTAACCCTAATCCTAAGGATTAAACCTAACCGTATCTCTTAACCCTAACGCTAGCCCTTACCCTAACGCCTAGATCTAACCCTAAATCTAACCTACCGCCTAATCCTAACCTTAAGCCCTAATGCTAACACTAACCCTGAACCCCAAACCTACCGGTAACCCTTAACACTAACCCTATCCGTGAACCTTAACCCTGACCCTAACCATTACCCACACTCAAGCATTTAACCCTGACCCTAACCCTAATCCTTAATGCTAACCCTAACACTAAACCCTAACCGTAAGCCCAACACTTATCCCTAATCCTATCCCTTAAGCCTAACCCTAACCCTAATGCTACCCCCTAAACGTAACCATAACCGTGACCAGTAAACCTAACCCTAACCTCTAACACAAACCATAGCACATAACTCTAACCCTAAAACTAACCCCAACCCTAACCCTAACCCTAACCCCTAACTCTTAACCTTAGCCCTAAGCGTTAACTCTCACGCTAACCTTTAATCCTAACCCTAATCCTAATCTTCAACGCTAAACCTAACACTTAACCCTAACCCTGTACCAAACCCTAACCCCTCATCTTAACCCTAACCGTAAACCTCAACCCTAAACCAAAGTGTAACCGTTAAACCTAAGAGTAACCTTTAACCCTAAACCTATTCCCTAACCCTAAGCCCTCACCCTAACACTAAACTTCATCCTTCACCATAACCAGAATCCTAACCCTAAATCTAATTCTCAGACTTCTTGCTTTCTTAGAGTTTAGAAAGCCTGCAATCCTCCCATGCCATGCGTGAAAGGAGGCTCTACCACTGTGTCCTGCATGAAACCCACGGGCCCATACCCAGAGTATGATAGAGTGGGTTCCCGGGTACAATCCCAGCCCCCTAAACTCCCCCCGCCTGCCTAATGCAGACAGGGCCCGTGCGCTAAGCATAAACAATACCTTTAACAGATAACCCTAACCCTGAACATAACACCCAACCCTGTTCCTATTTCTCCCCTTAACACGTAAACCTCACGGTGCGCCTAACTTTAACCTCTTATCCTAACGTTAATGCATAACCCATTTCCTGAGAACAACCCCTATCCCATAATTCTAACCCTATCTCCTAGTCATCACTGTGACACCTAATCCCTAACCCTAATTCTAAACCGCTAACCCTAACCGTAACCCTACCTACAACCCTAACACTGACAGTAACCCTTACTTCTAACCCCAACGCTATGCCTAACAAAAACCCTAACCCTTGACCCTAACCCTTCACCCTAACCCCTAAGCCTTACCCTAACCCTTAACCCTAATCCTAATCCTAACCATTAAACCTAACCCTAGCTCTTAAAGCTAACCCTAAACCTTACCCTCACGACTAGACCTAACCCTGACACTAACCTAACACCTAACCCTAACCAGAACCCCTAAAGCTAACCCTGAACCGTATCCCTAACCCTAGCAGGAAAGTTTAACCCTAAACCTAAGCCCAACCCGTAACCCTAATCCTATCCTTTTACCCTAAAACTAACCCCTAAACCTAACCCCTATACCTCACCCTAACTCTAACCGAATCCTAATTCTAACCATACCCCTTCATAAAACACTAACTCCTAACCGCTAACCCTAACGCTAACCAAAAACCCTAATCACTAATCCCTAACCCTAACGCTTAACCTTTACCCTAACCGTTAACCCTCACCCTAAATCTTAACACTGACCCTAACCTTAACCTTTAACTCTAGGCCTAACCCTTAACCCTACAGTAAGGAAGACCCTTAATGCTAATGGGATCCTTTATCCCTAACCCTAACACTACAGCTAAAAATAACCCTAACCTTGGATCCTTAAACCTAACCCCTAACACTTACTTTAACCCCAAACCCTAACCCTAATCCTAAGCATTAAACCTAACCCTATCTCTTAACCCTAACGCTAGCCCTTACCCTAACGCCTAGATCTTACCCTAAATCTAACCTACCGCCTAATCCTAACCTTAAGCCCTAATGCTAATACTAACCCTGAACCCTAAACCTACCCGTAACCCTTAACACTAACCCTATCCGTGAACCTTAACCCTGACCCTAACTATTACCCGCACCCAAGTATTTAACCCTGATTCTAACCCTAATCCTTAATGCTAACCCTAACACTAAACCCTAACCCTAATCCCAACACTTATCCCTAATCCTGTCCCTTAACCCTAACCCTAACCCTAATGCTACCCCCTAAACGTAACCCTTACCATGATAAGTAAACCTAAACCTAACCTCTAACACAAACCATAGCACCTAACTCTAACCCTAAAACTAACCCTAACCCTAACCCTAACCCTAAACCCTAACTCTTAACCTTAACACTAAGCGTTAACTCTCACGCTAACCTTTAATCCTAACCCTAATTCTAATCTTCAACCCTAAACCTAACTCTTAACCCTAAGGCTGTACCAAACCCTAACCCCTCATCTTAACCCTAACCGTAAAACTCAACCCTAAACCAAAGTGTAACCGTTAAACCTAAGAGTAACCTTTAACCCTAACCCTAATCCCTAACCCTAAGCCCTCACCCTAACACTAAACTTCATCCTTAACCCTAACCAGAATCCTAACCCTAAATCTAATTCTCAGACTTCTTGCTTTCTTAGAGTTTAGAAAGCCTGCAATCCTCCCTTGCCATGCGTGAAAGGAGGCTCTACCACTGTGTCCTGCATGAAACCCACGGGCCCATACCCAGAGTATGAGAGAGTGGGTTCCCGGGTACAATCCCAGCCCCCTAAACTCCCCCCGCCCGCCTAATGCAGACAGGGCCCGTGCGCTAAGCATAAACAATACCTTTAACAGATAACCCTAACCCTGAACATAACACCCAACCCTGTTCCTATTTCTCCCCTTAACACGTAAACCTCACCGTGCGCCTAACTTTAACCTCTTATCCTAACGTTAATGCATAACCCATTTCCTGAGAACATCCCCTATTCCATAATTCTAACCCTATCTCCTAGTCATCACTGTGACACCTAATCCCTAACCCTAATTCTAAACCGCTAACCCTAACCGTAGCCCTACCTACAACATTAACACTGACAGTAACCCTTACTTCTAACCCCAACGCTATGCCTAACAAAAACACTAACCCTTGACCCTAACCCTTCACCCTAATCCCTAACCCTAACCCTAACCCTAACCCCTAAGCCTTACCCTAACCCTTAACCCTAATCCTAATCCAACCAGTAAACCTAACCCTAGCTCTTAAAACTAACCCTAAACCTTACCCTCACGACTAGACCTAACCCTGACACTAACCTAACACCTAACCCTAACCAGAACCCCTAAAGCTAACCGTGAACCCTATCCCTAACGCCAGCAGTAAACTTTAACCCTAAACCTAAGCCCAACCCGTAACCCTAATCCTATCCTTTTACTCTAAAACTAACCCCTAAACCTAACCCCTATACCTCAACCTAACTCTAACCCCAATCCTAATTCTAACCATACCCCTTCATAAAACACTAAATCCTAACCGCTAACCCTAACACTAACCAAAAACCCTAATCACTAATCCCTAACCCTAACGCTTAACCTTTACCCTAACCGTTAACCCTCACCCTAAATCTTAACACTGACCCTAACCTTAACCTTTAACTCTAAGCATAACCCTTAACCCTACAGTAAGGAAGACCCTTAATGCTAATGGGATCCCTTATCCCTAACCCTAACACTACAGTTAAAAATAACCCTAACCTTGGATCCTTAAACCTAACCCCTAACACTTACTTTAACCCCAAACCCTAACCCTAACCCTAAGCATTAAAACTAACCCTATCTCTTAACCCTAACGCTAGCCCTTACCCTAACGCCTAGATCTAACCCTAAATCTAACCTACCACCTAATCCTAACCTTAAGCCCTAATGCTAACTCTAACCCTGAACCCTAAACCTACCCGTAACCCTTAACACTAACCCTATCCGTGAACCTTAACCCTGACCCTAACCATTACCCGGACCCAAGCATTTAACCCTGACCCTAACCCTAATCCTTAATGCTAACCCTAACATTAAACCCTAACCCAAAGCCCAACAGTTAACCCTAATCCTATCCCTTAACCCTAACCCTAACCCTAATGCTAACCCCTAAACGTATCCCTAACCGTGACCAGTAAACCTAACCCTAACCTCTAACACAAACCATAGCACATAACTCTAACCCTAAAACTAACCCTAACCCTAACCCTATACCCTAACTCTTAACCTTAACCCTAAGCATTAACTCTCACGCTAACCTTTAATCCTAACCCTAATCCTAATATTCAACCCTAAACCTAACCTTTAACCCTAACCCTGTACCAAACCCTAACCCCTCATCTTAATCCTAACCGTAAACCTCAACCCTAAACCAAAGTGTAACCGTTAAACCTAAGAGTAACCTTTAACCCTAACCCTAATCTCTAACCCTAAGCCCTCACCCTAACACTAAACTTCATCCTTAACCCTAACCAGAATCCTAACCCTAAATCTAATTCTCAGACTTCTTGCTTTCTTAGAGTTTAGAAAGCCTGCAATCCTCCCATGCCATGCGTGAAAGGAGGCTCTACCACTGTGTCCTGCATGAAACCCACGGGCCCATACCCAGAGTATGATAGAGTGGGTTCCCGGGTACAATCCCAGCCCCCTAAACTCCCCCCGCCCGCCTAATGCAGACAGGGCCCGTGCGCTAAGCATAAACAATACCTTTAACAGATAACCCTAACCCTGAACATAACACCCAACCCTGTTCCTATTTCTCCCCTTAACACGTAAACCTCACCGTGCGCCTAACTTTAACCTCTTATCCTAACGTTAATGCATAACCCATTTCCTGAGAACAACCCCTATCCCATAATTCTAACCCTATCTCCTAGTCATCACTGTGACACCTAATCCCTAACCCTAATTCTAAACCGCTAACCCTAACCGTAACCCTACCTTCAACCCTAACACTGACAGTAACCCTTACTTCTAACCCCAACGCTATGCCTAACAAAAACCCTAACCCTTGACCCTAACCCTTCACCCTAACCCCTAAGCCTTACCCTAACCCTTAACCCTAATCCTAATCCTAACCATTAAACCTAACCCTAGCTCTTAAAGCTAACCCTAAACCTTACCCTCACGACTAGACCTAACCCTGACACTAACCTAACACCTAACCCTAACCAGAACACCTAAAGCTAACCCTGAACCCTATCGCTAACCCTAGCAGTAAATTTTAACCCTAAACCTAAGCCCAACCCGTAACCATAATCCTATCCTTTTACCCTAAAACTAACACCTAAACCTAACCCCTATACCTCACCCTAACTCTAACCCCAATCCTAATTCTAACCATACCCCTTCATAAAACACTAACTCCTAACCGCTAACCCTAACACTAACCAAAAACCCTAATCACTAATCCCTAACCCTAACGCTTAACCTTTACCCTAACCGTTAACCCTCACCCTAAATCTTAACACTGACCCTAACCTTAAACTTTAACTCTAAGCCTAACCGTTAACCCTACAGTAAGGAAGACCCTTAATGCTAATGGGATCCCTTATCCCTAACCCTAACACTACAGCTAGAAATAACCCTAACCTTGGATCCTTAAACCTAACCCCTAACACTTCCTTTAACCCCAAACCCTAACCCTAATCCTAAGCATTAAACCTAACCCTATCTCTTAACCCTAACGCTAGCCCTTACCCTAACGCCTAGATCTAACCCTAAATCTAACCTACCGCCTAATCCTATCCTTAAGCCCTAATGCTAACACTAACCCTGAACCCTAAACCTACCCGTAACCCTTAACACTAACCCTATCCGTGAACCTTAACCCTGACCCTAACCATTACCCGCACCCAAGCATTTATCCCTGACCCTAACCCTAATCCTTAATGCTAACCCTAACACTAAATCCTAACCGTAAGCCCAACACTTATCTCTAATCCTATCCCTTAACCCTAACCCTAACCCTAATGCTACCCCTAAACGTAACCATAACCGTGACCAGTAAACCTAACCCTAACCTCTAAAACAAACCATAGCACATAACTCTAACCCTAAAACTAACGCTAATCCTAACCCTAACCCTAAACCCTAACTCTTAACCTTAACCCTAAGCGTTAACTCTCACGCTAACCTTTCATCCTAACCCTAATCCTAATCTTCAACCCTAAACCTAACACTTAACCCTAACCCTGTACCAAACCCTAACCCCTCATCTTAACCCTAACCGTAAACCTCAACCCTAAACCAAAGTGTAACCGTTAAACCTAAGAGTAACCTTTAACCCTAAACCTATTCCCTAACCCTAAGCCCTCACCCTAACACTAAACTTCATCCTTCACCATATCCAGAATCCTAACCCTAAATCTAATTCTCAGACTTCTTGCTTTCTTAGAGTTTAGAAAGCCTGCAATCCTCCCATGCCATGCGTGAAAGGAGGCTCTACCACTGTGTCCTGCATGAAACCCACGGGCCCATACCCAGAATATGATAGAGTGGGTTCCCGGGTACAATCCCAGCTCCTTGAACTCCCCCCACCCGCCTAATGCAGACAGGGCCCGTGCGCTAAGCATAAACAATACCTTTAACAGATAACCCTAACCCTGAACATAACACCCAACCCTGTTCCTATTTCTCCCCTTAACACGTAAACCTCACCGTGCGCCTAACTTTAACCTCTTATCCTAACCTTAAAGCATAACCCATTTCCTGACAACAACCCCTATCCCATAATTCTAACCCTATCTCCTAGTCATCACTGTGACACCTAATCCCTAACCCTAATTCTAAACCGCTAACCCTAACCGTAACCCTACCTACAACCCTAACACTGACAGTCACCCTTACTTCTAACCCCAACGCTATGCCTAACAAAAACCCTAACCCTTCACCCTAACCCTTCACCCTAACCCCTAAGCCTTACCCTAACCCTTAACCCTAATCCTAATCCTAACCATTAAACCTAGCCCTAGCTCTTAAAGCTAACCCTAAACCTTACCCTCACGACTAGACCTAACCCTGACACTAACCTAACACCTAACCCTAACCAGAACCCCTAAAGCTAACCCTGAACCCTATCCCTAACCCTAGCAGTAAACTTTAACCCCAAACCAAAGCCCAACCCGTAACCCTAATCCTATCCTTTTACCCTAAAACTAACCCCTAAACCTAACCCCTATACCTCACCCTAACTCTAACCCCAATCCTAATTCTAACCATACCCCTTCATAAAACACTAACTCCTAACCGCTAACCCTAACACTAACCAAAAACCCTAATCACTAATCCCTAACCCTAACGCTTAACCTTTACCCTAACCGTTAACCCTCACCCTAAATCTTAACACTGACCCTAACCTTAACCTTTAACTCTAAGCCTAAGCCTTAACCCTACAGTAAGGAAGACCCTTAATGCTAATGGGATCCCTTATCCCTAACCCTAACACTACAGCTAAAAATAATCCTAACCTTGGATCCTTAAACCTAACCCCTAACACTTACTTTAACCCCAAACCCTAACCCTAATCCTAAGCATTAAACCTAACCCTATCTCTTAACCCTAACGCTAGCCCTTACCCTAACGCCTAGATCTAACCCTAAATCTAACCTACCGCCTAATCTTAACCTTAAGCCCTAATCCTAACTCTAACCCTGAACCCTAAACCTACCCGTAACCCTTAACACTAACCCTATCCGTGAACCTTAACCCCGACCCTAACCATTACCCGCACCCAAACATTTAACCCTGACCCTAACCCTAATCCTTAATGCTAACCCTAACACTAAACCCTAACCCTAAGCCCAACACTTATCCCTAATCCTATCCCTTAACCCTAACCCAAACCCTAATGCTACCCCTTAAACGTAACCCTAACCGTGACCAGTAAACCTAACCCTAACCTCTAACACAAACCATAGCACATAACTCTAACCCTAAAACTAACCCTAACCCTAACCCTAACCCTAACCCTAAACCCTAACTCTTGTCCTTAACCCTAAGCGTTAACTCTCACGCTAACCTTTAATCCTAAGCCTAATCCTAATCTTCAACCCTAAACCTAACACTTAACCCTAACCCTGTACCAAACCCTAACCCCTCATCTTAACCCTAGCCGTAAACCTCAACCCTAAACCAAAGTGTAAGCGTTAAACCTAAGAGTAACCTTTAAACCTAACCCTATTCCCTAACCCTAAACCCTCACCCTAACACTAAACTTCATCCTTCACCATAACCAGAATCCTAACCCTAAATCTAATTCTCAGACTTCTTGCTTTCTTAGAGTTTAGAAAGCCTGCAATCCTCCCATGCCATGCGGGAAAGGAGGCTCTACCACTGTGTTCTGCATGAAACCCACGGGCCCATACCGAGAGTATGATAGAGTGGGTTCCCGGGTACAATCCCAGCCCCCTGAACTCCCCCCACCCGCCTAATGCAGACAGGGCCCGTGCCATAAGCATAAACAATACCTTTAACAGATAACCCTAACCCTGAACATAACACCCAACCCTGTTCCTATTTCTCCCCTTAACACGTAAACCTCACCGTGCGCCTAACTTTAACCTCTTATCCTAACGTTAATGCATAACCCATTTCCTGACAACAACCCCTATCCCATAATTCTAACCCTATCTCCTAGTCATCACTGTGACACTTAATCCTTAACCCTAATTCTAAACCGCTAACCCTAACCGTAACCCTACCTACAACCCTAACACTGACAGTAACCCTTACTTCTAACCCCAACGCTATGCCTAACAAAAACCCTAACCCTTGACCCTAACCCTTCACCCTAACCCCTAAGCCTTACCCTAACCCTTAACCCTAATCCTAATCCTAACCATTAAACCTAACCCTAGCTCTTAAAGCTAACCCTAAACCTTACCCTCATGACTAGACCTAACCCTGACACTAACCTAACACCTAACCCTAACCAGAACCCCTAAAGCTAACCCTGAACCCTATCCCTAACCCTAGCAGTAAACTTTAACCCTAAACCTAAGCCCAACCCGTAACCCTAATCCTATCCTTTTACCCTAAAACTAACCCCTAAACCTAACCCCTATACCTCACCCTAACTCTAACCCCAATCCTAATTCTAACCATACCCCTTCATAAAACACTAACTCCTAACCGCTAACCCTAACACTAACCAAAAACCCTAATCACTAATCCCTAACCCTAACGCTTAACCTTTACCCTAACCGTTAACCCTCACCCTAAATCTTAACACTGACCCTAACCTTAACCTTTAACTCTAAGCCTAACCCTTAACCCTACAGTAAGGAAGACCCTTAATGCTAATGGGATCCCTTATCCCTAACCCTAACACTACAGCTAAAAATAACCCTAACCTTGGATTCTTAAACCTAACCCCTAACACTTACTTTAACCCCGAACCCTAACCCTAATCCTAAGCATTAAACCTAACCCTATCTCTTAACCCTAACGCTAGCCCTTACCCTAACGCCTAGATCTAACCCTAAATCTAACCTACCGACTAATCTTAACCTTAAGCCCTAATCCTAACTCTAACCCTAAACCCTAAACCTACCCGTAACCCTTAACACTAACCCTATCCGTGAACCTTAACCCTGACCCTAACCATTACCCGCACCCAAACATTTAACCCTGACCCTAAACCTAATCCTTAATGCTAACCCTAACACTAAACCCTAACCCTAAGGCCAACACTTATCCCTAATCCTATCCCTTAATCCTAACCCAAACCCTAATGCTACCCCTTAAACGTAACCCTAACCGTGACCAGTAAACCTAACCCTAACCTCTAACACAAACCATAGCACATAAGTCTAATCCTAAAACTAACCCTAACCCTAACCCTAACCCTAAATCCTAACTCTTGTCCTTAACCCTAAGCGTTAACTCTCACGCTAACCTTTAATCCTAAGCCTAATCCTAATCTTCAACCCTAAACCTAACACTTAACCCTAACCCTGTACCAAACCCTAACCCCTCATCTTAACCCTAACCGTAAACCTCAACCCTAAACCAAAGTGTAACCGTTAAACCTAAGAGTAACCTTTAAACCTAACCCTATTCCCTAACCCTAAGCCCTCACCCTAACACTAAACTTCATCCTTCACCATAACCAGAATCCTAACCCTAAATCTAATTCTCAGACTTCTTGCTTTCTTAGAGTTTAGAAAGCCTGCAATCCTCCCATGCCATGCGTGAAAGGAGGCTCTACCACTGTGTCCTGCATGAAACCCACGGGCCCATACCCAGAATATGATAGAGTGGGTTCCCGGGTACAATCCCAGCTCCCTGAACTCCCCCCACCCGCCTAATGCAGACAGGGCCCGTGCGCTAAGCATAAACAATACCTTTAACAGATAACCCTAACCCTGAACATAACACCCAACCCTGTTCCTATTTCTCCCCTTAACACGTAAACCTCACCGTGCGCCTAACTTTAACCTCTTATCCTAACGTTAATGCATAACCCATTTCCTGAGAACAACCCCTATCCCATAATTCCAACCCTATCTCCTAGTCATCACTGTGACACCTAATCCCTAACCCTAATTCTAAACCGCTAACCCTAACCGTAACCCTACCTACAACCCTAACACTGACAGTAACCCTTACTTCTAACCCCAACGCTATGCCTAACAAAAACCCTAACCCTTGACCCTAACCCTTCACCCTAACCCCTAAGCCTTACCCTAACCCTTAACCCTAATCCTAATCCTAACCATTAAACCTAGCCCTAGCTCTTAAAGCTAACCCTAAACCTTACCCTCACGACTAGACCTAACCCTGACACTAACCTAACACCTAACCCTAACCAGAACCCCTAAAGCTAACCCTGAACCCTATCCCTAACCCTAGCAGTAAACTTTAACCCCAAACCAAAGCCCAACCCGTAACCCTAATCCTATCCTTTTACCCTAAAACCAACCCCTATACCTAACCCCTATACCTCACCCTAACTCTAACCCCAATCCTAATTCTAACCATACCCCTTCATAAAACACTAACTCCTAACCGCTAACCCTAACACTAACCAAAAACCCTAATCACTAATCCCTAACCCTAACGCTTAACCTTTACCCTAACCGTTAACCCTTACCCTAAATCTTAACACTGACCCTAACCTTAACCTTTAACTCTAAGCCTAACCCTTAACCCTACAGTAAGGAAGACCCTTAATGCTAATGGGATCCCTTATCCCTAACCCTAACACTACAGCTAAAAATAACCCTAACCTTGGATCCTTAAACCTAACCCCTAACACTTACTTTAACCCCAAACCCTAACCCTAATCCTAAGCATTAAACCTAACCCTATCTCTTAACCCTAACGCTAGCCCTTACCCTAACGCCTAGATCTAACCCTAAGTCTAACCTACCGCCTAATCTTAACCTTAAGCCCTAATCCTAACTCTAACCCTGAACCCTAAACCTACCCGTAACCCTTAACACTAACCCTATCCGTGAACCTTAACCCTGACCCTAAACATTACCCGCACCCAAACATTTAACCCTGACCCTAACCCTAATCCTTAATGCTAATCCTAACACTAAACCCTAACCCTAAGCCCAACACTTATCCCTAATCCTATCCCTTAACCCTAACCCAAACCCTAATGCTACCCCTTAAACATAACCCTAACCGTGACCAGTAGACCTAACCCTAACCTCTAACACAAATCATAGCACATAACTCTAACCCTAAAACTAACCCTAACCCTAACCCTAACCCTAAACCCTAACTCTTGTCCTTAACCCTAAGCGTTAACTCTCACGCTAACCTTTAATCCTAAGCCTAATCCTAATCTTCAACCCTAAACCTAACACTTAACCCTAACCCTGTACCAAACCCTAACCCCTCATCTTAACCCTAACCGTAAACCTCAACCCTAAACCAAAGTGTAACCGTTAAACCTAAGAGTAACCTTTAAACCTAACCCTATTCCCTAACCCTAAGCCCTCACCCTAACACTAAACTTCATCCTTCACCATAACCAGAATCCTAACCCTAAATCTAATTCTCAGACTTCTTGCTTTCTTAGAGTTTAGAAAGCCTGCAATCCTCCCATGCCATGCGTGAAAGGAGGCTCTACCACTGTGTTCTGCATGAAACCCACGGGCCCATACCGAGAGTATGATAGAGTGGGTTCCCGGGTACAATCCCAGCCCCCTGAACTCCCCCCACCCGCCTAATGCAGACAGGGCCCGTGCCATAAGCATAAACAATACCTTTAACAGATAACCCTAACCCTGAACATAACACCCAACCCTGTTCCTATTTCTCCCCTTAACACGTAAACCTCACCGTGCGCCTAACTTTAACCTCTTATCCTAACGTTAATGCATAACCCATTTCCTGAGAACAACCCCTATCCCATAATTCTAACCCTATCTCCTAGTCATCACTGTGACACCTAATCCTTAACCCTAATTCTAAACCGCTAACCCTAACGGTAACCCTACCTACAACCCTAACACTGACAGTAACCCTTACTTCTAACCCCAACGCTATGCCTAACAAAAACCCTAACCCTTGACCCTAACCCTTCACCCTAACCCCTAAGCCTTACCCTAACCCTTAACCCTAATCCTAATCCTAACCATTAAACCTAACCCTAGCTCTTACAGCTAACCCTAAACCTTACCCTCATGACTAGACCTAACCCTGACACTAACCTAACACCTAACCCTAACCAGAACCCCTAAAGCTAACCCTGAAACCTATCCCTAACCCTAGCAGTAAACTTTAACCCTAAACCTAAGCCCAACCCGTAACCCTAATCCTATCCTTTTACCCTAAAACTAACCCCTAAACCTAACCCCTATACCTCACCCTAACTCTAACCCCAATCCTAATTCTAACCATACCCCTTCATAAAACACTAACTCCTAACCGCTAACCCTAACACTAACTAAAAACCCTAATCACTAATCCCTAACCCTAACGCTTAACCTTTACCCTAACCGTTAACCCTCACCCTAAATCTTAACACTGACCCTAACCTTAACCTTTAACTCTAAGCCTAACCCTTAACCCTACAGTAAGGAAGACCCTTAATGCTAATGGGATCCCTTATCCCTAACCCTAACACTACAGCTAAAAATAACCCTAACCTTGGATCCTTAAACCTAACCCCTAACACTTACTTTCACCCCAAACCCTAACCCTAATCCTAAGCATTAAACCTAACCCTATCTCTTAACCCTAACGCTAGACCTTACCCTAACGCCTAGATCTAACCCTAAATCTAACCTACCGCCTAATCCTAACCTTAAGCCCTAATGCTAACACTAACCCTGAACCCTAAACCTACCCGTAACCCTTAACACTAACCCTATCCGTGAACCTTAACCCTGACCCTAACCATTACCCGCACCCAAACATTTAACCCTGACACTAACCCTAATCCTTAATGCTAACCCTAACACTAAACCCTAACCCTAAGCCCAACACTTATCCCTAATCCTATCCCTTAACCCTAACCCAAACCCTAATGCTACCCCCTAAACGTAACCCTAACCGTGACCAGTAAACCTAACCCTAACCTCTAACACAAACCATAGCACATAACTCTAACCCTAAAACTAACCCTAACCCTAACCCTAACCCTAAACCCTAACTCTTGTCCTTAACCCTAAGCGTTAACTCTCACGCTAACCTGTAATCCTAAGCCTAATCCTAATCTTCAACCCTAAACCTAACACTTAACCCTAACCCTGTACCAAACCCTAACCCCTCATCTTAACCCTAACCGTAAACCTCAACCCTAAACCAAAGTGTAACCGTTAAACCTAAGAGTAACCTTTAACCCTAACCCTATTCCCTAACCCTAAGCACTCACCCTAACACTAAACTTCATCCTTCACCATAACCAGAATCCTAACCCTAAATCTAATTCTCAGACTTCTTGCTTTCTTAGAGTTTAGAAAGCTTGCAATTCTCCCATGCCATGCGGGAAAGGAGGCTCTACCACTGTGTTCTGCATGAAACCCACGGGCCCATACCCAGAGTATGATAGAGTGGGTTCCCGGGTAGAATCCCAGCCACCTGAACTCCCCCCACCCGCCTAATGCAGACAGGCCCCGTGCCATAAGCATAAACAATACCTTTAACAGATAACCCTAACCCTGAACATAACACCCAACCCTGTTCCTATTTCTCCCTTTAACACGTAAACCTCACCGTGCGCCTAACTTTAACCTCTTATCCTAACGTTAATGCATAACCCATTTCCTGAGAACAACCCCTATCCCATAATTCTAACCCTATCTCCTAGTCATCACTGTGACACTTAATCCTTAACCCTAATTCTAAACCGCTAACCCTAACCGTAACCCTACCTACAACCCTAACACTGACAGTAACCCTTACTTCTAACCCCAACGCTATGCCTAACAAAAACCCTAAGCCTTGACCCTAACCCTTCACCCTAACCCCTAAGCCTTACCCTAACCCTTAACCCTAATCCTAATCCTAACCATTAAACCTAACCCTAGCTCGTAAAGCTAACCCTAAACCTTAGCCTCATGACTAGACCTAACCCTGACACTAACCTAACACCTAACACTAACCAGAACCCCTAAAGCTAACCCTGAACCCTATCCCTAACCCTAGCAGTAAACTTTAACCCTAAACCTAAGCCCAACCCGTAACCCTAATCCTATCCTTTTACCCTAAAACTAACCCCTAAACCTAACCCCTATACCTCACCCTAACTCTAACCCCAATCCTAATAATAACCATACCCCTTCATAAAACACTAACTCCTAACCGCTAACCCTAACACTAACCAAAAACCCTAATCACTAATCCCTAACCCTAACGCTTAACCTTTACCGTAACCATTAACCCTCACCCTAAATCTTAACACTGACCCTAACCTTAACCTTTAACTCTAAGCCTAACCCTTAACCCTACAGTAAGGAAGACCCTTAATGCTAATGGGATCCCTTATCCCTAACCCTAACACTACAGCTAAAAATAACCCTAACCTTGGATCCTTAAACCTAACCCCTAACACTTACTTTAATCCCGAACCCTAACCCTAATCCTAAGCATTAAACCTAAACCTATCTCTTAACCCTAACGCTAGCCTTTACCCTAACGCCTAGATCTAACCCCAAATCTAACCTACCGCCTAATCTTAACCTTAAGCCCTAATGCTAACTCTAACCCTGAACCCTAAACCTACCCGTAACCCTTAACACTAACCCTATCCGTGAACCTTAACCCTGACCCTAACCATTACCCGCACCCAAACATTTAACCCTGACCCTAACCCTAATCCTTAATGCTAACCCTAACACTAAACTCTAACCCTAAGCCGAACACTTATCCCTAATCCTATCCCTTAAACCTAACACAAACCCTAATGCTACCCCCTAAAAGTAACCCTAACCGTGACCAGTAAACCTAACACTAACCTCTAACACAAACCATAGCACATAAGTCTAACCCTAAAACTAACCCTAACACTAACCCTAACCCTAAACCCTAACTCTTAACCTTAACCCTAAGCGTTAACTCTCACGCTAACCTTTAATCCTAACCCTAATCCTAATCTTCAACCCTAAACCTAGCACTTAACCCTAACCCTGAACCAAACCCTAACCCCTCATCTTAACCCTAACCGTAAACCTCAACCCTAAACCAAAGTGTAACCGTTAAACCTAAGAGTAACCTTTAACCCTAACCCTAATCCCTAACCCTAAGCCCTCACCCTAACACTAAACATCATCCTTAACCCTAACCATAAGCCTAACCCTAAATCTAATTCTCAGACTTCTTGCTTTCTTAGAGTTTAGAAAGCCTGCAATCCTCCCATGCCATGCGTGAAAGGAGGCTCTACCACTGTGTCCTGCATGAAACCCACGGGCCCATACCCAGAGTATGATAGAGTGGGTTCCCAGGTACAATCCCAGCCCCCTAAACTCCCCCCGCCCGCCTAATGCAGACAGGTCCCGTGCGCTAAGCATAAACAATACCTTTAACAGATAACCCTAACCCTGAACATAACACCCAACCCTGTTCCTATTTCTCCCCTTAACACGTAAACCTCACCGTGCGCCTAACTTTAACCTCTTATCCTAACGTTAATGCCTAACCCATTTCCTGAGAACAACCCCATCCCATAATTCTAACCCTATCTCCTAGTCATCACTGTGACACCTAATCCCTAACCCTAATTCTAAACCGCTAACCCTAACCGTAACCCTACCTTCAACCCTAACACTGACAGTAACCCTTACTTCTAACTCCAACGCTATGCCTAACAAAAACCCTAACCCTTGACCCTAACCCTTCACCCTAACCCCTAAGCCTTACCCTAACCCTTAACCCTAATCCTAATCCTAACCATTAAACCTAACCCTAGCTCTTAAAGCTAACCCTAAACCTTACCCTCACGACTAGACCTAACCCTGACACTAACCTAACACCTAACCCTAACCAGAACCCCTAAAGCTAACCCTGAACCCTATCCCTAACCCTAGCAGTAAACTTTAACCTTAACCTAAGCCCAACCCGTAACCCTAATCCTATCCTTTTACCCTAAAACTAACACCTAAACCTAACCCCTATACCTCACCCTAACTCTAACCCCGATCCTAATTCTAACCATACCCCTTCATAAAGCACTAACTCCTAACCGCTAACCCTAACACTAACCAAAAACCCTAATCACTAATCCCTAACCCTAACGCTTAACCTTTACCCTAACCGTTAACCCTCACCCTAAATCTTAACACTGACCCTAACCTTAACCTTAAACTCTAAGCCTAACCCTTAACCCTACAGTAAGGAAGACCCTTAATGCTAATGGGATCCCTTATCCCTAACCCCAACACTACAGTAAAAATAACCCTAACCTTGGATCCTTAAACCTAACCCCTAAAACTTACTTTAACCCCAAAACCTAACCCTAATCCTAAGCATTAAATATAACCCTATCTCTTAAACCTAACGATAACCCTTACCCTAACGCCTAGATCTAACCCTAAATCTTACCTACCGTCTAATCCTAACCTTAAGCCCTAATGCTAACACTAACCCTGAACCCTAAACCTACCCGTAACCCTTAACACTAACCCTATCCGTGAACCTTATCCCTGACCCTAACCATTACCCGCACCCAAGCATTTAACCCTGACCCTAACCCTAATCCTTAATGCTAAACCTAACACTAAACCCTAACCCTAAGCCCAACACTTAACCGTAATCCTATCCCTTAACCCTAACCCTGATGCTACCCCCTAAACGTAACCCTAACCGTGACCAGTAAACCTAACCCTAACCTCTAACACAAACCATAGCACATAACTCTAACCCTAAAACTAACCCTAAACCTAACCCTAAACCCTAACTCTTAACCTTAACCCTAAGCGTTAACTCTCACGCTAACCTTTAATCCTAACCCTAATCCTAATCTTCAACCCTAAACCTAACACTTAACCCTAACCCTGTACCAAACCCTAACCCCTCATCTTAACCCTAAACCAAAGTGTAACCGTTAAACCTAAGAGTAACGTCTAACCCTAACCCTAATCCTTAACCCTAAGCCCTCACCCTAACACTAAACTTCATCCTTAACCCTAACCAGAATCCTAACCCTAAATCTAATTCTCAGACTTCTTGCTTTCTTAGTTTAGAAAGCCTGCAATCCTCCCATGCCATGCGTGAAAGGAGGCTCTACCACTGCGTCCTGCATGAATCCCACGGGCCCATACCCAGAGTATGATAGAGTGGGTTCCCGGGTACAATCCCAGCCCCCTAAACACCCCCCGCCCACCTAATGCAGACAAGGCCCGTGCGCTAAGCATAAACAATACCTTTAACAGATAACCCTAACCCTGAACATAACACCCAACCCTGTTCCTATTTCTCCCCTTAACACGTAAACCTCACCGTGCGCCTAACTTTAACCACTTATCCTAACGTTAATGCATAACCCATTTCCTGAGAACAACCCCTATCCCATAATTCTAACCCTATCTCCTAGTCATAACTGTGACACCTAATCCCTAACCCTAATTCTAAACCGCTAACCCTAACCGTAACCCTACCTACAACCCTAACACTGACAGTAACCCTTACTTCTAACCCCAACGCTATGCCTAACAAAAACTCTAACCCTTGACCCTAACCCTTCACCCTAACCTCTAAGCCTTACCTTAACCCTTAACCCAAATCCTAATCCTAACCATTAAACCTAACCCTAGCTCTTAAAGCTAACCCTAAACCTTACCCTCACGACTAGACCTAACCCTGACACTAACCTAACACCTAACCCTAACCAGAACCCCTAAAGCTAACCCTGAACCGTATCCCTAACCCTAGCAGTAAACTTTAACCCTAAACCTAAGCCCAACCCATAACCCTAATCCTCTCCTTTTACCCTAAAACTGACCCCTAAACCTAACCCCTATACCTCACCCTAACTCTAACCCCAATCCTAATTCTAACCATACCCCTTCATAAAACACTAACTCCTAACCGCTAACCCTAACACTAACCAAAAACCCTAATCACTAATCCCTAACCCTAACGCTTAACCTTTACCCTAACCGTTAACCCTCACCCTAAATCTTAACACTGACCCTAACCTTAATCTTTATCTCTAAGCCTAACCCTTAACCCTACAGTAAGGAAGACCCTTAATGCTAATGGGATCCCTTATCCCTAACCCTAACACTACAGCTAAAAATAACCCTAACCTTTGATCCTTAAACCTAACCCCTAACACTTACTTTAACCCCAAACCCTAACCCTAATCCTAAGCATTAAACCTAAACCTATCTCTTAACCCTAACGCTAGCCCTTACCCTAACGCCTAGATCTAACCCTAAATCTAACCTACCGCCTAATCCTAACCTTAAGCCCTAATGCTAACTCTAACCCTGAACCCTAAACCTACCCGTAACCCTTAACACTAACCCTATCCGTGAACCTTAACCCTGACCCTAACCATTACCAGCACCCAAGCATTTAACCCTGACCCTAACCCTAATCCTTAATGCTAACCCTAACACTAAACCCTAACCCTAAGCCCAACACTTATCCCTAATCCTATCCCTTAACCCTAACCCTAAACCTAATGCTACCCCCTAAACGTAACCCTAACCGTGACCAGTAAACCTAACCCTAACCTCCAACACAAACCATAGCACATAACTCTAACCTTAAAACTAACCCTAACCCTAACCCTAAACCCTAACTCTTAACCTTAACCCTAAGCGTTAACTCTCACGCTAACCTTTAATCCTAACCCTAATCCTAATCTTCAACCCTAAACCTAACACTTAACCCTAACCCTGTACCAAACCCTAACCCCTCATCTTAACCCTAAACCAAAGTGTAACCGTTAAACCTAACAGTAACCTCTAACCCTAACCCTAATCCCTAACCCTAAGCCCTCACCCTAACACTAAACTTCATCCTTAACCCTAACCAGAATCCTAACCCTAAATCTAATTCTCAGACTTCTTGCTTTCTTAGAGTTTAGAAAGCCTGCAATCCTCCCATGCCATGCGTGAAAGGAGGCTCTACCACTGTGTCCTGCATGAAACCCACGGGCCCATACCCAGAGTATGATAGGATAGGTTCCCGGGTACAATCCCAGCCCCTAAACTCCCCCCGCCCACCTAATGCAGACAGGGCCCGTGCGCTAAGCATAAACAATACCTTTAACAGATAACCCTAACCCTGAACATAACACCCAACCCTGTTCCTATTTCTCCCCTTAACACGTAAACCTCACCGTGCGCCTAACTTTAACCTCTTATCCTAACGTTAATGCATAACCCATTTCCTGAGAACAACCCCTATCCCATAATTCTAACCCTATCTCCTAGTCATCACTGTGACACCTAATCCTTAACCCTAATTCTAAACCGCTAACCCTAACCGTAACCCTACCTACAACCCTAACACTGACAGTAACCCTTACTTCTAACCCCAACGCTATGCCTAACAAAAACCCTAACCCTTGACCCTAACCCTTCACTCTAACCCCTAAGCCTTACCCTAACCCTTAACCCTAATCCTAATCCTAACCATTAAACTTAACCCTAGCTCTTAAAGCTAACCCTAAACCTTACCCTCACGACTAGACCTAACCCTGACACTAACCTAACACCTAACCCTAACCAGAACCCCTAAAACTAACCCTGAACCCTATCCCTAACCCTAGCAGTAAACTTTAACCCTAAACCTAAGCCCAACCCGTAACCCTAATCCTATCCTTTTACCCAAAAACTGACCCCTAAACCTAAACCCTATACCTCACCCTAACTCTAACCCCAATCCTAATTCTAACCATACCCCTTCATAAAACACTAACTCCTAACCGCTAACCCTAACACTAACCAAAAACCCTAATCACTAATCCCTAACCCTAATGCTTAACCTTTACCCTAACCGTTAACCCTCACCCTAAATCTTAACACTGACCCTAACCTTAATCTTTAACTCTAAGCCTAACCCTTAACCCTACAGTAAGGAAGACCCTTAACACTAATGGGATCCCTTATCCCTAACACTAACATTACAGCTAAAAATAACCCTAACCTTGGATCCTTAAACATAACCCCTAACACTTACTTTAACCCCAAACCCTAACCCTAATCCTAAGCATTAAACCTAACCCTATCTCTTAACCCTAACGCTAGCCCTTACCCTAACGCCTAGATCTAACCCTAAATCTAACCTACCGCCTAATCCTAACCTTAAGCCCTAATGCTAACACTAACCCTGAACCCTAAACCTACCCGTAACCCTTAACACTAACCCTATCCGTGAACCTTAACCATGACCCTAACCATTACCCGCACCCAAGCATTTAACCCTGACCCTAACACTAATCCTTAATGCTAACCCTAACACTAATGCCTAACCCTAAGCGCAACACTTAACCCTAATCCTATCCCTTAACCCTAACCCTAACCCTAATGCTACCCCCTAAACATAACCCTAACCGTGACCAGTAAACCTAACCCTAACCTCTAACACAAACCATAGCACATAACTCTAACCCTAAAACTAACCCTAACCCTAACCCTAAACCCTAACTCTTAACCTTAACCCTAAGCATTAACTCTCACGCTAACCTTTAATCCTAACCCTAATCCTAATCTTCAACCCTAAACCTAACACTTAACCCTAACCCTGTACCAAACCCTAACCCCTCATCTTAACCCTAACCGTAAACCTCAACCCTAAACCAAAGTGTAACCGTTAAACCTAAGAGTAACCTTTAACCCTAACCCTAATCCCTAACCCTTAGCCCTCACCCTAACACTCAACTTCATCCTTAACCCTAACCAGAATCCTAACCCTAAATCTAATTCTCAGACTTCTTGCTTTCTTAGAGTTTAGAACGCCTGCAATCCTCCCATGCCATGCGTGAAAGGAGGCTCTACCACTGTGTCCTGCATGAAACCCACGGGCCCATACCCAGAGTATGATACAGTGGGTTCCCGGGTACAATCCCAGCCCCCTAAACTCCCCCGGCCCGCCTAATGCAGACAGGGCCCGTGCGCTAAGCATAAACAATACCTTTAACAGATAATCCTAACCCGGAACATAACACCCAACCCTGTTCCTATTTCTCCCCTTAACACGTAAACCTCACCGTGTGCCTAACTTTAACCTCTTATCCTAACGTTAATGCATAACCCATTTCCTGAGAACAACCCCTATCCCATAATTCTAACCCTATCTCCTAGTCATCACTGTGACACCTAATCCCTAACCCTAATTCTAAACCGCTAACCCTAACCGTAACCCTACCTACAATCCTAACACTGACAGTAACCCTTACTTCTCACCCCAACGCTATGACTAACAAAAACCCTAAGCCTTGACCCTAACCCTTCACCCTAACCCCTAAGCCTTACCCTAACCCTTAACCCTAATCCTAATCCTAACCATTAAACCTAACCCTAGCTCTTAAAGCTAACCCTAAACCTTACCCTCACGACTAGACCTAACCCTGACACTAACCTAACACCTAACCCTAACCAGAACCCCTAAAGCTAACCCTGAACCCTATCCCTAACCCTAGCAGTAAACTTTAACCCTAAACCTAAGCCCAACCCGTAACCCTAATCCTATCCTTTTACCCTAAAACTAACCCCTAAACCTAACCCCTATACCTCACCCTAACTCTAACCCCAATCCTAATTCTAACCATACCCCTTCCTAAAACACTAACTCCTAACCGCTAACCCTAACACTAACCAAAAACCCTAATCACTAATCCCTAACCCTAACGCTTAACCTTTACCCTAACCGTTAACCCTCACCATAAATCTTAACACTGACCCTAACCTTAACCTTTAACTCTAAGCCTAACCCTTAACCCTACAATAAGGAAGACCCTTAATGCTAATGGGATCCCTTATCCCTAACCCTAACACTACAGCTAAAAATAACCCTAACTTTGATCCTTAAACCTAACCCTAACACTTACTTTAACCCCAAACCCTAACCCTAATCCTAAGCATTAAACCTAACCCTATCTCTTAACCCTAACGCTAGCCCTTACCCTAACGCCTAGATCTAACCCTAAATCAAACCTACCGCCTAATCCTAACCTTAAGCCCTAATGCTAACACTAACTCTGAACCCTAAACCTACCCGTAACCCTTAACACTAACCCTATCCGTGAACCTTAACCGTGACCCTAACCATTACCCGCACCCAAGCATTTAACCCTGACCCTAACCCTGATACTTAATGCTAACCCTAACACTAATCCCTAACCCTAAGGGCAACACTTAACCCTAATCCTATCCCTTAACCCTAACCCTAACCCTAATGCTACCCCCTAAACGTAACCCTAACCGTGACCAGTAAACCTAACCCTAACCTCTAACACAAACCATAGCACATAACTCTAACCCTAAAACTAACCCTAACCCTAAACCTAAACCCTAACTCTTAACCTTAACCCTAGGCATTAACTCTCACGCTAACCTTTAATCCTAACCCTCATCCTAATCTTCAACCCTAAACCTAACACTTAACCCTAACCCAGTACCAAACACTAACCCCTCATCTTAACCTTAACCGTACACCTCAACCCTAAACCAAAGTGTAACCGTTAAACCTAAGAGTAACCTTTAACCCTAACCCTAATCCCTAACCCTAAGCCCTCACCCTAAAACTAAACTTCATCCTTAACCCTAACCATAATCCTAACCCTAAATCTAATTCTCAGACTTCTTGCTTTCTTAGAGTTTAGAAAGCCTGCAATCCTCCCATGCCATGCGTGAAAGGAGGCTCTACCACTGTGTGCTGCATGAAACCCACGGGCACATATCCAGAGTATGATAGAGTGGGTTCCCGGGTACAATCCCAGCCCCCTAAACTCCCCCCGCCCGCCTAATGCAGACAGGGTCCGTGCGCTAAGCATAAACAATACCTTTAACAGATAACCCTAACCCTGAACATAACACCCAACCCTGTTCCTATTTCTCCCCTTAACACGTAAACCTCACCGTGCGC
Source organism: Eulemur rufifrons (assembly GCF_041146395.1). Classification (NCBI taxonomy): domain Eukaryota; kingdom Metazoa; phylum Chordata; class Mammalia; order Primates; family Lemuridae; genus Eulemur; species Eulemur rufifrons. Next base: position 1,712,164 of record NW_027182825.1, on the reverse strand, counting down.
CTAACTTTAACCTCTTATCCTAACGTTAATGCATAACCCATTTCCTGAGAACAACCCCTATCCCATAATTCTAACCCTATCTCCTAGTCATCACTGTGACACCTAATCCCTAACCCTAATTCTAAACTGCTAACCCTAACCGTAACCCTACCTACAACCCTAACACTGACAGTAACCCTTACTTCTAACCCCAACGCTATGCCTAACAAAAACCCTAACCCTTTACCCTAACCCTTCACCCTAACCCCTAAGCCTTACCCTAACCCTTAACCCTAATCCTAATCCTAACCATTAAACGTAACCCTAGCTCTTAAAGCTAACCCTAAACCTTACCCTCACGACTAGACCTAACCCTGACACTAACCTAACACCTAACCCTAACCAGAACCCCTAAAGCTAACCCTGAACCCTATCCCTAACCCTAGCAGTAAACTTTAACCCTAAACCTAAGCCCAACCCGTAACCCTAATCCTATCCTTTTACCCTAAAACTAACCCCTAAACCTAACCCCTATACCTCACCCTAACTCTAACCCCAATCCTAATTCTAACCATACCCCTTCCTAAAACACTAACTCCTAACCGCTAACCCTAACACTAACCAAAAACCCTAATCACTAATCCCTAACCCTAACGCTTAACCTTTACCCTAACTGTTAACCCTCACCCTAAATCTTAACACTGACCCTAACCTTAACCTTTAACTGTAAGCCTAACCCTTAACCCTACAGTAAGGAAGAACCTTAATGCTAATGGGATCACTTATCCCTAACCCTAACACTACAGCTAAAAATAACCCTAACCTTGGATCCTTAAACCTAACCCCTAACACTTACTTTAACCCCAAACCCTAACCCTAATCCTAAGCATTAAACCTAACCCTATCTCTTAACCCTAACGCTAGCCCTTACCCTAACGCCTAGATCTAACCCTAAATCTAACCTACCGCCTAATCCTAACCTTAAGCCCCAATGCTAACACTAACCCTGAACCCTAAACCTACCCGTAACCCTTAACACTAACCCTATCCGTGAACCTTAACCCTGACCCTAACCATTACCCGCACCCAAGCATTTAACCCTGACCCTAACCCTAATACTTAATGCTAACTCTAACACTAATCCCTAACCCTAAGCGCAACACTTAACCCTAATCATATCCCTTAACCCTAACCCTAACCCTAATGCTACCCCCTAAAAGTAACCCTAACCGTGACCAGTAAACCTAACCCTAACTTCTAACACAAACCATAGCACATAACTCTAACCCTAAAACTAACCCTAACCCTAACCCTAACCCTAAACCCTAACTCTTAACCTTAACCCTAAGCGTTAAAACTCACGCTAAACTTTAATCCTAACCCTAATCCTAATCTTCAACCCTAAACCTAACACTGAACCCTAACCCTGTACCAAACCCTAACCCCTCATCTTAACCCTAACAGTAAACCTCAACCCTAAACCAAAGTGTAACCGTTAAACCTAAGAGTAACCTTTAACCCTAACCCTAATCCCTAACCCTAAGCCCTCACCCTAACACTAAACTTCATCCTTAACCCTAAGCAGAATCCTAACCCTAAATCTAATTCTCAGACTTCTTGCTTTCTTAGAGTTTAGAAAGCCTGCAATCCTCCCATGCCATGCGTGAAAGGAGGCTCTACCACTGTGTCCTGCATGAAACCCAAGGGCCCATACCCAGAGTATGATAGAGTGGGATCCCGGGTACAATTCCAGCCCCCTAAACTCCCCCCGCCCGCCTAATGCAGACAGGGTCCGTGCGCTAAGCATAAACAATACCTTTAACAGATAACCCTAACCCTGAACATAACACCCAACCCTGTTCCTATTTCTCCCCTTAACACGTAAACCTCACCGTGCGCCTAACTTTATCCTCTTATCCTAACCTTAATGCATAACCCATTTCCTGAGAACAACCCCTATCCCATAATTCTAACCCTATCTCCTAGTCATCACTGTGACACCTAATCCCTAACCCTAATTCTAAACCGCTAACCCTAACCGTAACCCTACCTACAACCCTAACACTGACAGTAACCCTTACTTCTAACCCCAACGCTATGCCTAACAAAAACCCTAACCCTTCACCCTAACCCTTCATCCTAACCCCTAAGCCTTACCCTAACCCTTAACCCTAATCCTAATCCTAACCATTAAACCTAACCCTAGCTCTTAAAGCTAACCCTAAACCTTACCCTCACGACTAGACCTAACCCTGACACTAACCTAACACCTAACCCTAACCAAAACCCCTAAAGCTAACCCTGAACCATATCCCTAACCCTAGCAGTAAACTTTAACCTTAAACCTAAGCCCAACCCGTAACCCTAAACCTATACTTTTACCCTAAAACTAACCCCTAAACCTAACCCCTATACCTCATCCTAACTCTAACCCCAATCCTAATTCTAACCATACCCCTTCATAAAACACTAACTCCTAACCGCTAACCCTAACACTAACCAAAAACCCTAATCACTAATCCCTAACCCTAACGCTTAACCTTTACCCTAACCATTAACCCTCACCCTAAATCTTAACACTGACCCTAACCTTAACCTTTAACTCTAAGCCTAACCCTTAACCCTACAGTAAGGAAGACCCTTAATGCTAATGGGATCCCTTATCCCTAACCCTAACACTACAGCTAAAAATAACCCTAACCTTGGATCCTTAAACCTAACCCCTAACACTTACTTTAACCCCAAACCCTAACCCTAACCCTAAGCATTAAACCTAACCCTATCTCTTAACCCTAACGCTAGACCTTACCCTAACGCCTAGATCTAACCCTAAATCTCACCTACCGCCTAATCCTAACCTTAAGCCCTAATGCTAACTCTAACCCTGAACCCTAAACCTACCCGTAACCCTTAACACTAACCCTATCCGTGAGCCTGAACCCTGACCCTAACCATTACCCGCACCCAAGCATTTAACCCTGACCCTAACCCTAATCCTTAATGCTAACCCTAACATTAAACCCTAACCCAAAGCCCAACAGTTAACCCTAATCCTATCCCTTAACCCTAACCCTAACCCTAATGGTAACCCCTAAACGTATCCCTAACCGTGACCAGTAAACCTAACCCTAACCTCTAACACAAACCATAGCACATAACTCTAACCCTAAAACTAACCCTAAACCTAACCCTAAACCCTAACTCTTAACCTTAACCCTAAGCGTTAACTCTCACGCTAACCTTTAATCCTAACCCTAATCCTAATCTTCAACCCTAAACCTAACACTTAACCCTAACCCTGTACCAAACCCTAACCCCTCATCTTAACCCTAACCGTAAACCTCAACCCTAAACCAAAGTGTAACCGTTAAACCTAAGAGTAACCTTTAACCCTAACCCTAATCCCTAACCCTAAGCCCTCACCCTAACACTAAACTTCATCCTTAACCCTAACCAGAATCCTAACCCTAAATCTAATTCTCAGACTTCTTGCTTTCTTAGAGTTTAGAAAGCCTGCAATCCTCCCATGCCATGCGTGAAAGGAGGCTCTACCACTGTGTCCTGCATGAAACCCACGGGCCCATACACAGAGTATGATAGAAGGGTTCCCGGGTACAATCCCAGCCCCCTAAACTCCCCCCGCCCGCCTAATGCAGACAGGGCCCGTGCCATAAGCATAAACAATACCTTTAACAGATAACCCTAACCCTGAACATAACACCCAACCCTGTTCCTATTTCTCCCCTTAACACGTAAACCTCACCGTGCGCCTAACTTTAACCTCTTATCCTAACGTTAATGCATAACCCATTTCCTGAGAACAACCCCTATCCCATAATTCTAACCCTATCTCCTAGTCATCACTGTGACACCTAATCCCTAACCCTAATTCTAAACCGCTACCCTAACCGTAACCCTACCTACAACCCTAACACTGACAGTAACCCTTACTTCTAACCCCAACGCTATGCCTAACAAAAACCCTAACCCTTGACCCTAACCCTTCACCCTAACCCCTAAGCCTTACCCTAACCCTTAACCCTAATCCTAATCCTAACCATTAAACCTAACCCTAGCTCTTAAAGCTAACCCTAAACCTTACCCTCACGACTAGACCTAACCCTGACACTAACCTAACACCTAACCCTAACCAGAACCCCTAAAGCTAACCCTGAACCCTATCCCTAACCCTAGCAGTAAACTTTAACCCTAAACCTAAGCCCAACCCGTAACCCTAATCCTATCCTTTTACCCTAAAACTAACCCCTAAACCTAACCCCTATACCTCACCCTAACTCTAACCCCAATCCTAATTCTAACCATACCCCTTCATAAAACACTAACTCCTAACCGCTAACCCTAACACTAACCAAAAACCCTAATCACTAATCCCTAACCCTAACGCTTAACCTTTACCCTAACCGTTAACCCTCACCCTAAATCTTAACACTGACCCTAACCTTAACCTTTAACTCTAAGCCTAACCCTTAACCCTACAGTAAGGAAGACCCTTAATGCTAATGGGATCCCTTATCCCTAACCCTAACACTACAGCTAAAAATAACCCTAACCTTGGATCCTTAACCTAACCCCTAACACTTACTTTCACCCCAAACCCTAACCCTAATCCTAAGCATTAAACCTAAACCTATCTCTTAACCCTAACGCTAGCCCTTACCCTAACGCCTAGATCTAACCCTAAATCTAACCTACCGCCTAATCTTAACCTTAAGCCCTAATGCTAACTCTAACCCTGAACCCTAAACCTACCCGTAACCCTTAACACTAACCCTATCCGTGAACCTTAACCCTGACCCTAACCATTACCCGCACTCAAGCATTTAACCCTGACCCTAACCCTAATCCTTAATGCTAACACTAACACTAAACCCTAACCGTAAGCCCAACACTTATCCCTAATCCTATCCCTTAACCCTAACCCTAACCCTAATGCTACCCCCTAAACGTAACCATAACCGTGAACAGTAAACCTAACCCTAACCTCTAACACAAACCATAGCACATAACTCTAACCCTAAAACTAACCCTAATCCTAACCCTAACCCTAAACCCTAACTCTTAACCTTAACTCTAAGCGTTAACTCTCACGCTAACCTTTAATCCTAACCCTAATCCTAATCTTCAACCCTAAACCTAACACTTAACCCTAACCCTGTACCAAACCCTAACCCCTCATCTTAACCCTAACCGTAAACCTCAACCCTAAACAAAAGTGTAACCGTTAAACCTAAGAGTAACCTTTAACCCTAAACCTATTCCCTAACCCTAAGCCCTCACCCTAACACTAAACTTCATCCTTCACCATAACCAGAATCCTAACCCTAAATCTAATTCTCAGACTTCTTGCTTTCTTAGAGTTTAGAAAGCCTGCAATCCTCCCATGCCATGCGTGAAAGGAGGCTCTACCACTGTGTCCTGCATGAAACCCACGGGCCCATACCCGGAATATGATAGAGTGGGTTCCCGGGTACAATCCCAGCTCCCTGAACTCCTCCCACCCGCCTAATGCAGACAGGGCCCGTGCCATAAGCATAAACAATACCTTTAACAGATAACCCTAACCCTGAACATAACACCCAACCCTGTTCCTATTTCTCCCCTTAACACGTAAACCTCACCGTGCGCCTAACTTTAACCTCTTATCCTAACGTTAATGCATAACCCATTTCCTGAGAACAACCCCTATCCCATAATTCTAACCCTATCTCCTAGTCATCACTGTGACACCTAATCCCTAACCCTAATTCTAAACCGCTAACCCTAACCGTAACCCTACCTACAACCCTAACACTGACAGTAACCCTTACTTCTAACCCCAACGCTATGCCTAACAAAAACCCTAACCCTTTACCCTAACCCTTCACCCTAACCCCTAAGCCTTACCCTAACCCTTAACCCTAATCCTAATCCTAACCATTAAACCTAACCCTAGCTCTTAAAGCTAACCCTAAACCTTACCCTCACGACTAGACCTAACCCTGACACTAACCTAACACCTAACCCTAACCAGAACCGCTAAAGCTAACCCTGATCCCTATCCCTAACCCTAGCAGTAAAATTTAACCCTAAACCTAAGCCCAACCCGTAACCCTAATCCTATCCTTTTACCCTAAAACTAACCCCTAAACCTAACCCCTATACCTCACCCTAACTCTAACCCCAATCCTAATTCTAACCATACCCCTTCATAAAACACTAACTCCTAACCGCTAACCCTAACACTAACCAAAAACACTAATCACTAATCCCTAACCCTAACGCTTAACCTTTACCCTAACCGGTAACCCTCACCCTAAATCTTAACACTGACCCTAACCTTAACCTTTAACTCTAAGCCTAACCCTTAACCCTACAGTAAGGAAGACCCTTAATGCTAATGGGATCCCTTATCCCTAACCCTAACACTACAGCTAAAAATAACCCTAACCTTGGATCCTTAAACCTAACCCCTAACACTTACTTTAACCCCAAACCCTAACCCTAATCCTAAGCATTAAACCTAACCCTATCTCTTAACCCTAACGCTAGCCCTTACCCTAACGCCTAGATCTAACCCTAAATCTAACCTACCGCCTAACCCTAGCCTTAAGCCCTAATGCTAACACTAACCCTGAACCCTAAACCTACCCGTAACCCTTAACACTAACCCTATGCGTGAACCTAAACCCTGACCCTAACCATTACCCGCACCCAAGCATTTAACCCTGACCCTAACCCTAATCCTTAATGCTAACCTTAACACTAAACCCTAACCCTAAGCCCAACACTTAACCCTAATCCTATCCCTTAACCCTAACCTTAACCGTAATGCTACCCCCTAAACGTAACCCTAACCGTGACCAGTAAACCTAACCCTAACCTCTAACACATATCATAGCACATAACTCTAACCCTAAAACTAACCCTAACCCTAACCCTAAACCCTAACCCTTAACCTTAACCCTAAGCGTTAACTCTCACGCTAACCTTTAATCCTAACCCTAATCCTAATCTTCAACCCTAAACCTAACACTTAACCCTAACCCTGTACCAAACCCTAACCCCTCATCTTAACCCTAACCGTAAACCTCAACCCTAAACCAAAGTGTAACCGTTAAACCTAAGAGTAACCTCTAACCCTAACCCTATTCCCTAACCCTAAGCCCTCACCCTAACACTAAACTTCATCCTTATCCCTAACCAGAATCCTCACCCTAAATCTAATTCTCAGACTTCTTGCTTTCTTAGAGTTTAGAAAGCCTGCAATCCTCCCATGCCATGCGTGAAAGGAGGCTCTACCACTGTGTCCTGCATGAAACCCACGGGCCCATACCCAGAGTATGATAGAGTGGGTTCCCGGGTACAATCCCAGCCCCCTAAACTCCCCCCGCCCGCCTAATGCAGACAGGGCCCGTGCGCTAAGCATAAACAATACCTTTAACAGATAACCCTAACCCTGAACATAACACCCAACCCTGTTGCTATTTCTCCCCTTAACACGTAAACCTCACCGTGCGCCTAACTTTAACCTCTTATCCTAACGTTAATGCATAACCCATTTCCTGAGACCAACCCCATCCCATAATTCTAACCCTATCTCCTAGTCATCACTGTGACACCTTATCCCTAACCCTAATTCTAAACCGCTAACCCTAACCGGAACCCTACCTACAACCCTAACACCGACAGTAACCCTTACTTCTAACCCCAACGCTATGCCTAACAAAATCCCTAACCCTTGACCCTAACCCTTCACCCTAACCCCTAAGCCTTACCCTAACCCTTAACCCTAAACCTAATCCTAACCATTAAACCTAACCCTAGCTCTTAAAGCTAACCCTAAACCTTACCCTCACGACTAGACCTAACCCTGACACTAACCTAACACCTAACCCTAACCAGAACCCCTAAAGCTAACCCTGAACCCTATCCCTAACCCCAGCAGTAAACTTTAACCCTAAACCTAAGCCCAACCCGTAACCCTAATCCTATCCTTTTACCCTAAAATTAACCCCTGAACCTAACCCCTATACCTCACCCTAACTCTAACCCCAATCCTAATTCTAACCATACCCCTTCATAAAACACTAACTCCTAACCGGTAACCCTAACACTAAAAAAAACCCTAATCACTAATCCCGACCCTAACGCTTAACCTTTACCCTAACCGTTAACCCTCACCCTAAATCTTAACCCTGACCCTAACCTTAACCTTTAACTCTAAGCCTAACCCTTAACCCTACAGTAAGGAAGACCCTTAATGCTAATAGGCTCCCTTATCCCTAACCCTAACACTACAGCTAAAAATAACCCTAACCTTGGATCCTTAAACCTAACCCCTAACACTTACTTTAACCCCAAACCCTAACCCTAATCCTAAGAATTAAACCTAACCCTATCCCTTAACCCTAACGCTGGCCCTTACCCTAACGCCTAGATCTAACCCTAAATCTAACCTACCGCCTAATCCTAGCCTTAAGCCCTAATGCTAACACTAACCCTGAACCCTAAACCTACCCGTAACCCTTAACACTAACCCTATCCGTGAACCTTAACCCTGACCCTAACCATTACCCGCACCCAAGCATTTAACCCTGACCCTAACCCTAATCCTTAATGCTAACCTTAACACTAAACCCTAACCCTAAGGCCAACACTTAACCCTAATCCTATCCCTTAACCCTAACCCTAACCCTAACCCTAATGCTAACCCCTAAACGTAACCCTAACCGTGACCAGTAAACCTAACCCTAACCTCTAACACAAACCATAGCACATAACTCTAACCCTAAAACTAACCCTAACCCTAACCCTAAACCCTAACTCTTAACCTTAACCCTAAGCGTTAACTCTCACACTAACCTTTAATCCTAACCTCAATCCTAATCTTCAACCCTGTACCAAACCCTAACGCCTCATCTTAACCCTAACCGTAAACCTCAACCCTAAACAAAAGTGTAACCGTTAAACCTAACCCTAAACCCTAACCCTAACCCTAACCACTAACCCTAACCCTACCCTAACCCTAACCCTAACCCTAGCCCTAACCCTAGCCCTAACACTAACCCTAACCGTAACCCCTAACCCTAACCCTAACCCTAAACCAACCCCTAACCCTAACCCCTAACCCTAACCCTAACCCCAACCCCAACCCCTAACCCTAACGCTAACCCCTAACCCTAACCTTAACCCTAAACCCTAACCCTAACCCCTAACCCTAACCCCAACCTTAACCCCTAAACCTAACGCCTAACCCTAACCCTAACCCAAACCTAACCCTACCCTAACCCTAACCCTAATCCCTAACCCTAACCCAAACCCTAACCCTAACCCCTCACCCTAACCCTAACCCCTAACCCTAACCCTAACCGTAACCCCTAACCCTAACCCTAACCCAAACTCCAACCCTAACCCTAACCCCTAACCCTAACACTAACCCCTAAACCTAACCTTAACCCCTACCCCTAACCCTAACCCTAACCCAACCCTAACCTTAACCCAAACCCTAACCCTAACCCTAAGCCCTAACCCTAACCCTAACCCCTAACCCTAACCCTAAGCCAAACCCTATCCCTAACCCTAACCCCTAACCGTAACCCTAACCACTAACCCTAACCCTAACCCCTACCCCTACCCCTACCCCTAACCCTAAGCAAACCCTAACCCTAACCCAAACCCTAACCCTAACCCTACCCTACCCTAACCCTAACCCCTAACCCTAACCCTAACGCAACCCTACCCTAACCCTAACCCTAAGCCCTAACCCTAACACTAACCCCTAACCCTAACCCTAACCCCAACCCCAACCCTAAACCCTAACACCAACCCTAACCCTAACCCCAACCCCCACCCCAATCCTAACCCTAACCCGAACCCTAACCCTAACCCCTAAACCTAACTCATAACCCTAACCCTAACCCTAACCCCTAACCCTAACCCCTAACCCAAACCCTAACCATAAACCCTTACCCTAACCCCTAACCCTAACCCTAACACCTAACCCTAACCCCTAACCCTAACCCTAATCCCTAACCCTAACCCCTAACCCCTACCCTAACCCTAATCCAAACCCAACCCTAAACCTAACCCTAACCCCTAAACCTAACCCTAACCCCTAACCCTAACTCCTAACCCTAACCGTAACCCCTAACCCTAACGCTAACCCCTAACCCTAACTCCTAACCCTAGCCCGAGCCCTAACCTCTAACCCTAACCCTAACCCTTAACACTAAACCTAACCCTACCCCTACCCTACCCCTAAGCCTAACCCTAACCCCTAACCCTAAAGCCTAACCCTAAACCTACCCTAACCCTAACCCTAACCCCTAACCCTAACGCTACCCAACCCTAGCCTAACCCTACCCTAACCCTAACCCTAACCCCTAACCCTAACCCCTAACCCTAACCCTAACCCCAAATCCTAACCCTAACCCTAACCACTAACACTAACCCTAACCCCTAACCCTAACCTCTAACCCTAACCCCGAACCCGAACCCGAACCCTAAACCTAACCGTAATCCTATCCCCTAACCCTAACCCCTAACCCTAACCCTAACCCAAACCTAACCCTACCCTAACCCTAACCCTAACCCCTAACCCTAACACAAACCCTAATCCTAACCCTAACCCAAACCTAACCCTACCATAACCCTAACCCTAACACCTAACCCTAACCCAAACCCTAACCCTAACCCCTAACCCTAACCCCTAACCCTAACCCTAACCGTAACCCCTAACCCTAACCCTAACCGTAACCCCTAACCCTAACCCTAACCCAAACCCTAACCCTAACCCTTAACCCTAACCATAACCCCTAACCCTAACCCCTAACCCTAACCCTAACCCTACCCTAACCCTAACCCAAACCCTAACCCTAACCCAACCCTACCTTAACCCTAACCCTAACCCTAACCCTAACCTCTAACCCTAACCCCTAACCCTAACCCTAACCCCTAACCCTAGCCCTAACCCCTAACCCTAACCCTAACCCTTAACCCTAACACTAACCCTAACCCCTAACTCTAACCCTAACCCCTAACCACTACCCTAACCCTAACCCTAACCCTACCCCTAACCCCTAACCCTAACCCTAACCCTAACCCCGAACCCGAACCCGAACCCTAACCCTAACCCCTAACCCTAACCGCTAACCCGAACCCGAACCTGAACCCTAACCATAACCCTTACCCAAACCCTAACTCTAACCCTAATCCTATCCCCTAAACCTAACTCTAACCCCTAACCCTAACCCTAACCCCTAACCATAACCCCTAACCCTAACCCGCTAACCCTAACCCTAACCCTAATCCCTAACTCTAACCCCTAACCCTAACCCTAACCCAAAACCTAACCCTAACCCCTAACCCTAACCCAAACCCTAACCCTAACCCTAACCCCTAACCCTAACCCGTAACCCTAACCCTAACCCCTAACCCTAACCCCTAATCCTAACGCTAACCCTTAACCTTAACCCTAACCCCTAACCCTAACCCTAACCCCTAACCCTAACGCCAACCCTAACACTAACCCTAACCCCTAACCCTAACCCTAAACCGTAAACCCTAACCCCTATCCCTAACTCCTAGCCCTAACCCTAACCCCTAACCCTAACCCTAACGCTAACCCTAACACCAAACCCTAACCCTATGCTCAACACTTATCCCTAATCCTATCCCTTAACCCTAACCGTAACCCTAATGCTACCCTCTAAACGTAACCCTAACCGTGACCAGTAAACCTAACCCTAACCTCTAACACAAACCATAGCACATAACTCTAACCCTAAAACTAACCCTAACCCTAAACCTAACCCTAAACCCTAACTCTTAACCTTAACACTAAGCGTTAACTCTCACGCTAACCTTTAATCCTAACCCTAATCCTAATCTTCAACCCTAAACCTAACACTTAATCCTAACCCTGTACCAAACCCTAATCCCTCATCTTAACCCTAACCGTAAACCTCAACCCTAAACCAAAGTGTAACCGTTAAACCTAAGAGTAACCTTTAACCCTAACCCTATTACCTAACCCTAAGCCCTCACCCTAACACTAAACTTCATCCTTAACCGTAACCAGAATCCTAACCCTAAATCTAATTCTCAGACTTCTTGCTTTCTTAGAGTTTAGAAAGCCTGCAATCCTCCCATGCCATGTGTGAATGGAGGCTCTACCAATGTGTCTTGCATGAAACCCACGGGCCCATACCCAGAGTATGATAGAGTGGGTTCCCGGGTACAATCCCAGCCCCCTAAACTCCCCCCGCCCGCCTAATGCAGACAGGGCCCGTGTGCTACGCATAAACAATACCTTTAACAGATAACCCTAACCCTGAACATAACACCCAACCCTGTTCCTATTTCTCCCCTTAACACGTAAACCTCACCGTGCGCCTAACTTTAACCTCTTATCCTAACGTTAATGCATAACCCATTTCCTGAGAACAACCCCTATCCCATAATTCTAACCCTATCTCCTAGTCATCACTGTGACACCTAATCCCTAACCCTAATTCTAAACCGCTAACCCTCACCGTAACCCTACCTACAACCCTAACACTGACAGTAACCCTTACTTCTAACCCCAACGCTATGCCTCACAAAAACCCTAACCCTTGACCCTAACCCTTCACCCTAACCCCTAAGCCTTACCCTAACCCTTAACCCTAATCCTAATCCTAACCATTAAACCTAACCCTAGCTCTTAAAGCTAACCCTAAACCTTACCCTCACGACTAGACCTAACCCTGACACTAACCTAACACCTAACTCTAACCAGAACCCCTAAAGCTAACCCTGAACCCTATCACTAACCCTAGCAGTAAACTTTAACCCTAAACCTAAGCCCAACCCGTAACCCTAATCCTATCCTTTTACCCTAAAACTAACCCCTAAACCTAACCCCTATACCTCACCCTAACTCTAACCCCAATCCTAATTCTAACCATACCCCTTCATAAAACACTAACTCCTAACCGCTAACCCTAACACTAACCAAAAACCCTAATCACTAATCCCTAACCCTAACGCTTAACCTTTACCCTAACCGTTAACCCTCATCCTAAATCTTAACACTGACCCTAACCTTAACCTTTAACTCTAAGCCTAACCCTTAACCCTACAGTAAGGAAGACCCTTAATGCTAATGGGATCCCTTATCCCTAACCCTAACAC
>NW_027182825.1:1644012-1646512 GCF_041146395.1 Eulemur rufifrons | reverse complement strand
AAACCCTAACTCTTAACCTTAACACTAAGCGTTAACTCTCACGCTAACCTTTAATCCTAAGCCTAATCCTAATCTTCAACCCTAAACCTAACACTTAACCCTAACCCTGTACCAAACCCTAACTCCTCATCTTAACCCTAACCGTAAACCTCAACCCTAAAGCAAAGTGTAACCGTTAAACCTAAGAGTAACCTTTAACCCTAACCCTAATCCCTAACCCTAAGCCCTCACCCTAACACTAAACTTCATCCTTAACCCTAACCAGAATCCTAACCCTAAATCTAACTCTCAGACTTCTTGCTTTCTTAGAGTTTAGAAAGCCTGCAATCCTCCCATGCCATGCCTGAAAGGAGGCTCTACCACTGTGTCCTGCATGAAACCCACGGGCCCATACCCAGAGTATGATAGAGTGGGTTCCCGGGTACAATACCAGCCCCCTAAACTCTCCCGGCCCACCTAATGCAGACAGGGCCCGTGCGCTAAGCATAAACAGTACCTTTAACATACCTGAACATAACACCCAACCCTGTTCCTATTTCTCCCCTTAACACGTAAACCTCACCGTGCGCCTAACTTTAACCTCTTATCCTAACGTGAATGCATAACCCATTTCCTGAGAACAACCCCTATCCCATAATTCTAACCCTATCTCCTAGTCATCACTGTGACACCTAATCCCTAACCCTAATTCTAAACCGCTAACCCTAACCGTAACCCTACCTACAACCCTAACACTGACAGTAACCCTTGCATCTAACACGAACGCTATGCCTAACAAAAACCCTAACCCTTGACCCTAACCCTTCACTCTAACCCCTAAGCCTTACCCTAACCCTTAACCCTAATCCTAGTCCTAACCATTAAACCTAACCCTAGCTCTTAAAGCTAACCTTAAACCTTACCCTCACGACTAGACCTAACCCTGACACTAACCTAACACCTAACCCTAACCAGAACCCCTAAAGCTAACCCTGAACCCTATCACTAACCCTAGCAGTAAATTTTAACCCTAAACCTAAGCCCAACCCGTAACCCTAATCCTATCCTTTTATCCTAAAACTAACCCCTAAGCCTAACCCCTATAACTCACCCTAACTCTAACCCCAATCCTAATTCTAACCATACCCCTTCATAAAACACTAACTCCAAACAGCTAACCCTAACACTAACCAAAAACCCTAATCACTAATCCCTAACCCTAACGCTTAACCTTTACCCTAACCGTTAACCCTCACCGTAAATCTTAACACTGACCCTAACCTTCACCTTTAACTCTAAGCCTAACCCTTAACCCTACAGTAAGGAAGATCCTTAATGCTAATGGGATCCCTTATCCCTAACCCTAACACTACAGTTAAAAATAACCCTCACCTTTGATCCTTAAACCTAACCCCTAACACTTACTTTAACCCCAAACCCTAACCCTAATCCTAAGCATTAAACCTAACCCTATCTCTTAAACCTAACGCTAGCCCATACCCTAATGCCTAAATCTAACCCTAAATCTAACCTACCGCCTAATCCTAACCTTAAGCCCTAATGCTAACTCTAACCCTGAACCCTAAACCTACCCGTAACCCTTAACACTAACCCTATCCGTGAACCTTAACCCTGACCCTAACCATTACCCGCACCCAGGCTTTTAACCCTTACCCTAACACTAATCCTTAATGATAACCCTAACACTAAACCCTAACCCTAAGCCCAACAGTTAACCCTAATCCTATCCTTTAACCCTAACCCTAATGGAAACCCCTAAACGAAACCCTAACCGTCACCAGTAAACCTAACCCTAACCTGTAACACAAACCATAGCACATAACTCTAACCCTAAAACTAACCCTAACCCTAACCCTAACTCTAAACCCTTAATCTTAACCTTAACCCTAAGCGTTAACTCTCAAGCTAACCTTTAATCCTAACCCTAATCCTAATCTTCAACCCGAAACCTAACACTTAACCCTAACCCTGTACCTAACCCCAACCCCTCATCTTAACCCTAACCGTAAACCTCAACCCTAAACCAAAGTGTAACCGTTAAATCTACGATTAACCTTTAACCCTAACCCTAAGCCCTAAACCTAAGCCCTCAACCTAACACTAAACTTCATCCTTAACCCTAACCAGAATCCTAACCCTAAATCTAATTCTCAGACTTCTTGCTTTCTTAGAGTTTAGAAAGCCTGCAATCCTCCCATGCCATGCCTGAAAGGAGGCTCTACCACTGTGTCATGCATGAAACCCACGGGCCCATTCCCAGAGTATGATAGAGTGGGTTCCCGGGTACAATCCCAGCCCCCTCAACTCCCCCCGCCTGCCTAATGCAGACAGGGCCCGTGCGCTAAGCATAAACAACACCTTTAACAGATAACCCTAAACCTGAAGATAACATCCAACCCTTTCCTATTTCTCCCCTTAACACGTAAACCTCACCGTGCGCCTAACGTTAACCTCTTATCCTAACGTTAATGCATAACCCATTTCCTGAGAACAACCCCTA
>NW_027182825.1:1594012-1639012 GCF_041146395.1 Eulemur rufifrons | reverse complement strand
AATCCCTCATCTTAACGCTAACCGTAAACCTCAACCCTAAACCAAAGTGTAACCGTTAAACCTAAGAGTAACCTTTAACCCAAACCCTATTCCCTAACCCTAAGCCCTCACCCTAACACTAAACTTCATCCTTAACCCTAACGAGAATCCTAACCCTAAATCTAATTCTCAGACTTCTTGCTTTCTTAGAGTTTAGAATGCCTGCAATCCTCCCATGCCATGCATGAAAGGAGGCTCTACCACTGTGTCCTGCATGAAACCCACGGGCCCATACCCAAAGTATGATAGAGTGGGTTCCCGGGTACAATCCCAGCCCCCTAAACTCCCCCCGCCCGCCTAATGCAGACAGGGCCCGTGCGCTAAGCATAAACAATATCTTTAACAGATAACCCTAACCCTGAACATAACACCCAACCCTGTTCCTATTTCTCCCCTTAACATGTAAACCTCACCGTGCGCCTAACTTTAACCTCTTAACCTAACGTTAATGCATAACCCATTTCCTGAGAACAACCTCTATCCCATAATTCTAACCCTATCTCCTAGTCATCACTGTGACACCTAATCCCTAACCCTAATTCTAAACCGCTAACCCTAACCGTAACCCTACCTACAACCCTAACACTGACAGTAACCCTTACTTCTAACCCTAACGCTATGCCTCACAAAAACCCTAACCCTTGACCCTAACCCTTCACCCTAACCCCTAAGCCTTACCCTAACCCTTAACCCTAATCCTAATCCTAACCATTAAACCTAACCCTAGCTCTTCAAGCTAACCTTAAACCTTACCCTCACGACTAGACCTAACCCTGACACTAACCTAACACCTAACCTTAACCAGAACCCCTAAAGCTAACCCTGAACCCTATCCCTAACCCTAGCAGTAAATTTTAACCCTAAACCTAAGCCCAACCCGTAACCCTAATCCTATCCTTTTATCCTAAAACTAACCCCTAAACCTAACCCCTATAACTCACCCTAACTCTAACCCCAATCCTAATTCTAACCATACCCCTTCATAAACCACTAACTCCTAACCGCTAACCCTAACTTTAACCAAAAACCCTAATCACTAATCCCTAACCCTAAGGCTTAACCTTTACCCTAACCGTTAACCCTCACCCTAAATCTTAACACTGACCCTAACCTTAACCTTTAACTCTAAGCCTAACTCTTAACCCTACAGTAAGGAAGACCCTTAATGCTAATGGGATCCCTTATCCCTAACCCTAACACTACAGCTAAAAATAACCCTAACCTTGGATCCTTAAACCTAACCCCTAACACTTACTTTCACCCCAAACCCTAACCCTAATCCTAAGCATTAAACCTAACCGTATCTCTTAACCCTAACGCTAGCCCTTACATTAACGCCTAGATCTAACCCTAAATCTAACCTACCGCCTAATCCTAACCTTAAGCCCTAATGCTAACACTAACCCTGAACCCTAAACCTACCCATAACCCTTAACACTAACCCTATCCGTGAACCTAAAACCTGACCCTAACCATTACCCGCACCCAAGCATTTAACCCTGACCCTAATCCTAATCCTTAATGCTAACCCCAACACTAAACCCTAACCCTAAGCCCAACACTTATCCCTAATCCTATCCCTTAACCCTAACCCTAACCCTAATGCTACCCCCTAAACGTAACCCTAACCGTGACCAGTAAACCTAACCTTAACCTTTTACACAATTATAGCACATAACTCTAACTCAAAAACTAACCCTAACCCTAACCCTAACCCTAAACCCTAACTTTTAACCTTAACCCTAAGCGTTAACTCTCACGCTAACCTTTAATCCTAACCCTGATCCTAATCTTCAACCCTAAACCTAACACTTAACCCTAACCCTGTACCAAACCGTAACCCCTCATCTTAACCCTAACCGTAAACCTCAACCCTAAACCAAAGTGTAACCGATAAAACTAAGAGTAACCTTTAACCCTAACCCTATTCCCTAACCCTAAGCCCTCACCCTAACCCTAACCATAATCCTAACCCTAAATCTAATTCTCAGACTTCTTGCTTTCTTAGAGTTTAGAAAGCCTGCCATCCTCCCATGCCATGCGTGAAAGGAGGCTCTACCACTGTGTCCTGCATAAAACCCACGGACCCATACCCAGAGTATGATAGAGTGGGTTCCCGGGTACAATCCCAGCCCCCTAAACTCCCCCCGCCCGCCTAATGCAGACAGGGCCCGTGCGCTAAGCATAAACAATACCTTTAACAGATAACCCTAACCCTGAACATAACACCCAACCCTGTTCCTATTTCTCCCCTTAACACGTAAACCTCACCATGCGCCTAACTTTAACCTCTTATCCTAACGTTAATGCATAACACATTTCCTGAGAACAACCCCTATCCCATAATTCTAACCCTATCTCCTAGTCATCACTGTGACACCTAATCCCTAACCCTAATTCTAAACCGCTAACCCTAACCGTAACCCTACCTACAACCCTAACACTGAGTATAATCCTTACTTCTAACCCCAACGCTATGCCTAACAAAAGCCCTAACCCTTGACCCTAACCCTTCACCCTAACCCCTAAGCCTTACCCTAACCCTTAACCCTAATCCTAATCCTAAACATTAAACCTAACCCTAGCTCTTAAAGCTAACCCTAAACCTTACCCTCACGTCTAGACCTAACCCTGACACTAACCTAACACCTAACCCTAACCAGAACCCCTAAAGCTAACCCTGAATCCTATCCCTAACCCTAGCAGTATATTTTAACCCTAAACCTAAGCCCAACCCGTAACCCTAATCCTATCCTTTTACCCTAAAACTAACCCCTAAATCTAACCCCTATACCTAACCCTAACTCTAACCCCAATCCTAATTCTAACCATACCCCTTCCTAAAACACTAACTCCTAACCGCTAACCCTAACACTAACCAAGAACCCTAATCACTAATCCCTAACCCTAATGCTTAACCTTTACCCTAACCGTTAACCCTCACCCTAAATCTTAACCCTGACCCTAACCTTAAACTTTAACTCTAAGCCTAACCCTTAACCCTACACTAAGGAAGACCCTTAATGCTAATGGGATCCCTTATCCCTAACCCTAACACTACAGCTAAAAATAATCCTAAGCTAGGATCCTTAAACCTAACCCCTAACACTTACTTTAACCCGAAACCCTAACCCTAATCCTAAGCATTAAACCTAAACCTATCTCTTAACCCTAACGCTAGCCCTACTCTAACGCCTAGATCTAACCCTAAATCTAACCTACCACCTAATCCTAACCTTAAGGCCTAATGCTAACACTAACCCTGAACCCTAAACCTACCCGTAACCCTTAACACTAACCCTATCCGTGAACCTAAGCCCTGACCGTAACCATTACCCGCAACCAAGCATTTAACCCTGACACTAACACTAATCCTTAATGCTAACCTTAACACTAAACCCTAACCCTAAGCCCAACACTTAACCCTAATCCTATCCCTTAACCCTAACCCTACCCTAACCCTAATGCTAACCCCTACACGTAACCCTAACCGTGACCAGTAAACCTAAACCTAACCTCTAACACAAACCATAGCACATAACTCTAACCCGAAAACTAACCCTAACCCTAACCCTAACCCTAAACCCTAACTCTTAACCTTAACCCTAAGCGTTAACTCTCACGCTAACCTTTAATCCTAACCCTAATCCTAATCTTCAACCCTAAACCTAACACTTAACCCCAACCCTGTACCAAACCCTAACCCCTCATCGTAACCCTAACCGTAAACCTCAACCCTAAACCAAAGCGTAACCGTTATACCTAAGAGTAACCTTTAACCCTAACCCTATTCCCTAACCCTAAGCCCTCACCCTAACACTAAACTTCATCCTTAACCCTAACCAGAATCCTAACCCTAAATCTAATTCTCAGACTTCTTGCTTTCTTAGAGTTTAGAAAGCCTGCAATCCTCCCATGCCATGCGTGAAAGGAGGCTCTATCACTGTGTCCTGCATGAAACCCGTGGGCCCATACCCAGAGTATGATAGAGTGGGTTCCCAGGTACAATCCCAGCCCCCTAAACTCCCCCCGCCCGCCTACTGCAGACAGGGCCCGTGCGCTAAGCATAAACAATACCTTTAACAGATAACCCTAACCCTGAACATAACACCCAACCCTCTTCCTATTTCTCCCCTTAACACGTAAAGCTCACCGTGCGCCTAACTTTAACCTCTTATCCTAACGTTAATGCGTAACCCATTTCCTGAGAACAACCCCTATCCCATAATTCTAACCCTATCTCCTAGTCATCACTGTGACACCTAATCGCTAACCCTAATTCTAAACCACTAACCCTAACCGTAACCCTACCTACAACCCTAACACTGACAGTAACCCTTACTTCTAACCCCAACGCTATGCCTAGCAAAAACCCTAACCCTTTACCCTAACCCTTCACCCTAACCCCTAAGCCTTACCCTAACCCTTAACCCTAATCCTAATCCTAACCATTAAACCTAACCCTAGCTCTTAAAGATAACCCTAAACCTTACCCTCACGACTAGACCTAACCCTGACACTAACCTAACACCTAACCCTAACCAGAACCCCTAAAGCTAACCCTGAACTCTATCGCTAACCCTAGCAGTAAAGTTAAACCCTAAACCTAAGCCCAACCCGTAACCCTAATCCTATCCTTTTACCCTAAAACTAACCCCTAAACCTAACCGCTATACCTCACCCTAACCCTAACCCCAATCCTAATTCTAACCATACCCCTTCATAAAACACTAAGTCCTAACCGCTAACCCTAACACTAACCAAAAACCCTAATCACTAATCCCTAACCCTAACGCTTAACCTTTACCCTAACTGTTAACCCTCACCCTAAATCTTAACCCTGACCCTAACCTTAACCTTTAACTCTAAGCCTAACCCTTAACCCTACAGTAAGGAAGACCCTTAATGCTAATGGGATCCCTTATCCCTAACCCTAACACTACAGCTAAAAATAACCCCAACCTTGGATCCTTAAACCTAAGCCCTAACACTTACTTTAACCCCAAACCCTAACCCTAATCCTAAGCATTAAACCTAACCCTATCTCTTAACCCTAACGCTAGCCCTTACCCTAACGCTTAGATCTAACCCAAAATCTAACCTAACGCCTAATCCTAACCTTAAGCCCTAATGCTAACACTAACCCTGAACCCTAAACCTACCCGTAACCCTTAACACTAACCCTATCCGTGAACCTAAACTCTGACCATAACCATTACCCGCACCCAAGCATTTAACCCTGACCCTAACCCTAATCCTTAATGCTAACCTTAACACTAAACCCTAACCCTAAGCCCAACACTTAACCCTAATCCTATCCCTTAACCCTAACCCTAACCCTAACCCTAATGCTAACCCCTAAACGTAATCCTAACCATGACCAGTAAACCTAACCCTAACCTCTAACACAAACCATAGCACATAACTCTAACCCTAAAACTAACCCTAACCCTAACCCTAAACCCTAACACTTAACCTTAACCCTAAGCGTTAACTCTCACGCTAACCTTTAATCCTAACCGTAATCCTAATCTTCAACCCTAAACCTAACACTTAACCCTAACCCTGTTCCAAACCCTAACCCCTCATCTTAACCCTAACCGTAAACCTCAACCCTAAACCAAAGTGTAACCGTTAAACCTAAGAGTAACCTTTAACCCTAACCCTATTCCCTAACCCTAAGCCCTCACCCTAACACTAAACTTCATCCTTAACCCTAACCATAATCCTAACCCTATATCTAATTCTCAGACTTCTTGCTTTCTTAGAGTTTAGAAAGCCTGCAATCCTCCCATGCCATGTGTGAAAGGAGGCTCTTCCACTGTGTCCTGCATGAAACCCACGGGCCCATACCCAGAGTATGATAGAGTGGGTTCCCGGGTACAATCCCAGCCCCCTAAACTACCCTCGCCCGCCTAATGCAGACAGGGCCCGTGCGCTAAGCATAAACAATACCTTTAACAGATAACCCTAACCCTGAACATAACACCCAACCCTGTTCCTATTTCTCCCCTTAACACGTAAACCTCACCGTGCGCCTAACTTTAACCTCTTATCCTAACGTTAATGCATAACCCATTTCCTGAGAACAACCCCTATCCCATAATTCTAACCCTATCTCCTAGTCATCACTGTGACACCTAATCCCTAACCCTAATTCTAAACCGCTAACCCTAACCGTAACCCTACCTACAACCCTAACACTGATAGTAACCCTTACTTCTAACCCCAACGCTATGCCTAACAAAAACCCTAACCCTAGACCCTAACCCTTCACCCTAACCCCTAAGCCTTACCTTAACCCTTAACCCTAATCCTAATCCTAACCATTAAACCTAACCCTAGCTCTTAAAGCTAACCCTAAACCTTACCCTCACGACTAGACCTAACCCTGACACTAACCTAACACCTAACCCTAACCAGAACCCCTAAAGCTAACCCTGAACCCTATCCCTAACCCCAGCAGTAAACTTTAACCCTAAACCTAAGCCCAACCCGTAACCCCAATCCTATCCTTTTACCCTAAAACTAACCCCTAAACCTAAGCCCTATACCTCACCGTAACTCTAACCCCAATCCTCATTCTAACCATACCCCTTCATAAAACACTAACTTCTAACCGCTAACCCTAACACTAACCAAAAACCCTAATCTCTAATCCCTAACCCTAACGCTTAACCTTTTCCCTAACCGTTAACCCTCACCCTAAATCTTAACACTGACCCTAACCTTAACCTTTAACTCTAAGCCTAACCCTTAACCCTACAGTAAGGAAGACCCTTAATGCTAATGGGATCCCTTATCCCTAACCCTAACATTACAGCCAAAAATAACCCAGCCTTGGATCCTTAAACCTAACCCCTAACACTTACTTTAACCCGAAACCCTAACCCTAATCCTAAGCATTAAACCTAACCCTATCTCTTAACCCTAACGCTAGGCCTTACCCTAACGCCTAGATCTAATCCTAAATGTAACCTACCGCCTAATCCTAACCTTAAGCACTAATGTTAACACTAACAGTGAACCCTAAACCTACCCGTAAACCTTAACACTAACCCTATCCGTGAACCTTAACCCTGACCCTAACCATTACACGCACCCAAGCATTTAACCCTGACCCTAACCCTAATCCTTATTGCTAACCCTAACACTATACCCTAACCCTAAGCCCAACACTTATGCCTAATCCTATCCCTTAACCCTAACCCTAATCCTAATGCTACCCCCTAAACGTAACCCTAACCGTGACCGGTAAACCTAACCCTAAACTCTAACACAAACAATAGCACATAACTCTAACCCTAAAACTAACCCTAACCCTGTCCCTAACCCTAAACCGTAACTCTTAACGTTAACATTAAGCGTTAAATCTCACGCTAACCTTTAATCCTAACCCTGATCCTAATCTTCAACCCTAAACCTAACACTTAACCCTAACCCTGTACCAAACCCTAACCCCTCATCTTAACCCTAACCGTAAACCTCAACCGTAAACCAAAGTGTAACCGTTAAACCTAAGGGTAACCTTTAACCCTAACCTTATTCCCTAACCCGAAGCCCTCACCCTAACACTAAACTTCATCCTTAACCCTAACCATAATCCTAACCCTAAATCTAATTCTCAGACTTCTTTCTTTCTTAGAGTTTAGAAAGCCTGCAATGCTCCCATGCCATGCGTGAAAGGAGGCTCTACCACTGTGTCCTGCATGAAACCCACGGGCCCATACCCAGAGTATGATAGAGTGGGTTCCGGGGTACAATCCCAGCCGCCTAAACTCCCCCCGCCCGCCTAATGCAGACAGGGCCCGTGCGCTAAGCATAAACAATACCTTTAACAGATAACCCTAATCCTGAACATAACACCCAACCCTGTTCCTATTTCTCCCCTTAACACGTAAACCTCACCGTGCGCCTAACTTTAACCTCTTATCCTAACCTTAATGCATAACCCATTTCCTGAGAACAACCCCTATCCCATAATTCTAACCCTATCTCCTAGTCATCACTGTGACACCTAATCCCTAACCCTAATTCTAAACCGCTAACCCTAACCGTAACCCTACCTACAACCCTAATACTGACAGTTACACTTACTACTAACCCCAACGCTATGCCTAAGAAGAACCCTAACCCTTGACTCTAACCCTTCACCCTAACCCCTAAGCCTTACCATAACCCTTAACCCTAATCCTAATCCTAAACATTAAACCTAACCCTAGCTCTTAAAGCTAACCCTAAACCTTACCCTCACGACTAGACCTAACCCTGACACTAACCTAACACCTAACCCTAACCAGAACCCCTAAAGCTAAACCTGAACCCTATCCCTAACCCTAGCAGTAAACTTTAACCCTAAACCTAAGCTCTACCCGTAACCGTAATCCTATCCCTTTACCCTAAAACTAACCCCTAAACCTAACCCCTATACGTCACCCTAACTCTAAACCCAATTCTCATTCTAACCATACCCCTTCATAGAACACTAACTCCTTACCGCTAACACTAACACTAACCAAAAACCCTAATCACTAATCCCTAACCCTAACGCTTAACCTTTACCCTAACCCTTAACCCTCACCCTAAATCTTAACACTGACCCTAACATTAACCTTTAACTCTAAGCCTAACCCTTAACCCTACAGTAAGGAAGACCCTTAATGCTAATGGGATCCCTTATCCCTAACCTTAACACTACAGCTAAAAATAACCCTAACCTTGGATCCTTAAACCTAACCCCTAACACTTACTTTAACCCCAAACCCTAACCCTAATCCTAAGCATTAAACCTAACCCTATCTCTTAACCCTAACGCTAGCCCTTACCCTAACGCCTAGATCTAACCCTAAATCTAACCTACCGCCTAATCCTAACCTTAAGCTCTAATGCTAACACTAACCCTGAACCCTAAACCTACCCGTAACCCTTAACACTAACCCTATCCGTGAACCTAAATCCTGACCCTAACCATTACCCGCACCCAAGCATTTAACCCTGACCCTAACCCTAATCCTTAATGCTTACCTTAACACTAAACCCTAACCCTAAGCCCAACACTTAACCCTAATCCTATCCCTTAACCCTAACCCTAACCATAACCCTAATGCTAACCCTTAAACGTAACCCTAACCGTGACCAGTAAACCTAACCCTAAACTCTAACACAAACCATAGCACATAACTCGAACCCTGAAACTAACCCTAACCCTAACCCTAAACCCTAACTCTTAACCTTAACCCTAAGCGTTAACTCTCACGCTAACCTTTAATCCTAACCCTAATCCTAATCTTCAACCCTAAACCTAACACTTAACCCTAACCCTGTACCAAACCCTAACCCCTCATCTTAACCCAAACCGTAAACCTCAATCCTAAACCAAAGTGTAACCGTTAAACCTAAGAGTAACCTTTAACCCTAACCCTATTCCCTAACCCTAAGCCCTCACCCTAACACTAAACTTCATCCTTAACCCTAACCAGAATCCTAACCCTAAATCTAATTCTCAGACTTCTTGCTTTCTTAGAGTTTAGAAAGCCTGCAATCCTCCCATGCCATGCGTGAAAGGAGGCTCTACCACTGTGTCCTGCATGAAACCCATGGGCCCATACCCAGAGTATGATAGAGTGGGTTCCCGGTTACAATCCCAGCCCCCTAACCTTCCCCCGCCCGCCTACTGCAGACAGGGCCCGTGCGCTAAGCATAAACAATACCTTTAACAGATAACCCTAACCCTGAACATAACACCCAACCCTGTTCCTATTTCTCCCCTTAACACGTAAACCTCACCGTGCGCCTAACTTTAACCTCTTATCCTAACGTTAATGCATAACCCATTTCCTGAGAACAACCCCTATCCCATAATTCTAACCCTATCTCCTAGTCATCACTGTGACACCTAATCCCTAACCCTAATTCTAAACCGCTAACCCTACCTACAACCCTAACACTGACAGTAACCCTTACTTCTAACCCCAATGCTATGCCTAACAAAAACCCTAAACCTGGACCCTAACCCTTCACCCTAACCCCTAAGCCTTACCCTAACCCTTAACCCTAATCCTAATCCTAACCATTAAACCTAACCCTAGTTCTTAAAGTTAATCCTAAACCTTACCCTCACGACTAGACCTAACCCTGACACTAACCTAACACCTAACCCTAAGAAGAACCCCTAAAGCTAACCCTGAACCCTATCCCTAACCCCAGCAGTAACTTTAACCCTAAACCTAAGCCCAACCCGTAACCCTAATCCTATCCTTTTACCCTAAAACTAACCCCTAAACCTAAGCCCTATACCTCACCCTAACTCTAACCCCAATCCTAATTCTAACCATACCCCTTCATAAAACACTAACTCCTGACCGGTAACCCTAACACTAACAAAAAACCCTAATCACTATTCCCTAACCCTAACGCTTAACCTTTACCCTAACCGTTAACCCTCACCCTAAATCTTAACACTGACCCTAACCTTAACCTTTAACTCTAAGCCTAACCCTTAACCCTACAGTAAGGAAGACCCTTAATGCTAATGGGAACCCTTATCCCTAACCCTAACACTACAGCTAAAAATAACCCTAACCTTGGATCCTTAAACCTAACCCCTAACACTTACTTTAACCCCAAACCCTAACCCTAATCCTAAGCATTAAACCTAACTCTATCTCTTAACCCTAACGCTAGTCCTTACCCTAACGCCTAGATCTAACACTAAATCTAACCTACCGACTAATCCTAACCTTCAGCACTAATGCTAACACTAACCCTGAACCATAAACCTACCCGTAACCCTTAAAACTAACCCTATCCGTGAACCTTAACCGTTACCCGCACCCAAGCATTTAACCCTGACCCTAACCCTAATCCTTAATGATAACCCTAACACTAAATCCTAACCCTAAGCCCAACACTTATCCCTAATCCTACCCCTTAACCCTAACCATAACCCTAATGCTACCCCCTAAACGTAACCCTAACCGTGACCAGTAAACCTAACACAAACCATAGCACATAAATCTAACCCTAAAACTAACCCTAACCCTAACCCTAAACCCTAACTCTTAACCTTAACGCTAAGCGTTAACTCTCACGCTAACCTTTAATCATAACCCTAATCCTAATCTTCAACCCTAAACCTAACACTTAACCCTAACCCTGTACCAAACCCTAACCCCTCACCTTAACCCTAACCGTAAACCTCAACCCTAAACCAAAGTGTAACCGTTAAACCTAAGAGTAACCTTTAACCCTAACCCTATTCCCTAACCCTGAACCCTCACCCTAACACTAAACTTCATCCTTAACCCTAACCTTAATCCTAATCCTAAATCTAATTCTCAGACTTCTTGCTTTCTTAGAGTTTAGAAAGCCTGCAATCCTCCCATGCCATGCGTGAAAGGAGGCTCTACCACTCTGTCCTGCATGAAACCCACGGGCCCAAACGCAGAGTATGATAGAGTGGGTTCCTTGGTACAATCCCAGGCCCCTAAACTCCCCCCGCCCGCCTAATGCAGACAGGGCCCGTGCGCTAAGCATAAACAATACCTTTAACAGATAACCCTAACCCTGAACATAACACCCAACCCTGTTCCTATTTCTCCCCTTAACACGTAAACCTCACCGTGCGCCTAACTTTAACCTCTTATCCTAACGTTAATGCATAACCCATTTCCTGAGAACAACCCCTATCCCATAATTCTAACCCTATCTCCTAGTCATCACTATGACACCTAATCCGAACCCTAATTCTAAACCGCTAACCCTAACCGTAACCCTACCTACAACCCTAACACTGACAGTAACCCTTACATCTAACCCCAACGCTATGCCTAACAAAAACCCTAACCCTTGACCCTAACCCTTCACCCTAACCCCTAAGCCTTACAATAACCCTTATCCCTAATCCTAATCCTAACCGTTAAACCTAACCCTAGCTCTTAAAGCTAACCCTAAACCTTACCCTCACGACTAGACCTAACCCTGACACTAACCTAACACCTAACCCTAACCAGAAACCCTAAAGCTAACCCTGAACCTTATTCCTAACCCTAGCAGTAAACTTTAACCCTAAACCTAAGCCCAACCCGTAACCCTAAACCTATCCTTTTACCCTAAAACTAACCCATAAGCTAACCCCTATACCTCACCCTAACTCTAACCCCAATCCTAATTCTAACCATACCCCTTCATAAAACACTAACTCCTAACCGCTAAGCCTAACACTAACCAAAAACCCTAATCACTAATCCCTAACCCTAACGCTTAACCTTTATCCTAACCGTTAACCCTCACCCTAAATCTTAACACTGACCCTAACCTTAAACTTTAACTCTAAGCCTAACCCTTAACACTACAGTAAGGAAGACCCTTAATGCTAATGGGATCCCTTATCCCTAAACCTAACCCTACAGCTAAAAATAACCCTAACCTTGGATCCTTAAAGCAAACACCTAACACTTACATTAACCCGAAACACTAACCCTAATCCTAAGCATTAAACCTAACCCTATCTCTTAACCCTAACGCTAGCCCTTACCCTAACGCCTAGATCTAACCCTAAATCTAACCTACCGCCTAATCCTAACCTTAAGCCCTAATGCTAACATTAACCCTGAACCCTAAACCTACCCGTAACCCTTAACACTAACCCTATCCGTGAACCTTAACCCTGACCCTAACCATTACCCGCACCCAAGCATTTAACCCTGACCCTAACCCTAATCCTTAATGATAAACCTAACACTAAACCCCAACCCTAAGCCCAACACTTAACCCTAATCCTATCCCTTAACCCTAACCCTAACCCTAACGCTAACCCCTAAACGTAACCCTAACCATGACCAGTAAACCTAACCCTAACCTGTAATACAAACCATAGCACATAACTCTAACCCTAAAACTAACCCTAACCCTAACCCTAAACCCTCAATCTTAACCTTAACCCTAAGCGTTAACTCTCACGCTAACCTTTAATCCTAACCCTAATCCTAATCTTCAACCCTAAACCTAACACTTAACCCTAACCCTGTACCAAAACCCTAACCCCTCATCTTAACACTAACCGTAAACCTCAACCCTAAACAAAAGTGTAACCGTTAAACCTAAGAGTAACCTTTAACCCTAACCCTATTCCCTAACCCTAAGCCTTCACCGTAACACTAAACTTCATCCTTAACCCTACCCAGAATCCTCACCCTAAATCTAATTCTCAGACTTCTTGCTTTCTTAGAGTTTAGAAAGCCTGCAATCGTCCCATGCCATGCGTGAAAGGAGGCTCTACCACTGTGTCCTGCATGAAACCCACGGGCCCATACCCAGAGTATGATAGAGTGGGTTCCCGGGTACAATCCCAGCCGCCTAAACTCCCCCCGCCCGCCTAATGCAGACAGGGCCCGTGCGCTAAGCATAAACAATACCTTTAACAGATAACCCTAACCCTGAACATAACACCCAACCCTGTTCCTATTTCTCCCCTTAACACGTAAACCTCACCGTGCGCCTAACTTTAACCTCTTATCCTAACGTTAATGCATAACCCATTTCCTGAGAACAACCCCATCCCATAATTCTAACCCTATCTCCTAGTTATCACTGTGACACCTAATCCCTAACCCTAATTCTAAACCGCTAACCCTAACCGGAATCCAACCTACAACCCTAACACTGACAGTAACCCTTACTCTCACCTCAACGCTATGCCTAACAAAAACCCTAACCCTTGACCCTAAACCTTCACCCTAACCCCTAAGCCTTACCCTAACCCTTAACCCTAATCCTAATCCTAACCATTAAACCTAACCCTAGCTCTTAAAGCTAACCCTAAACCTTACCCTCACGACTAGACCTAGCCCTGACACTAACCTAACACCTAACCCTAACCAGAACCCCTAAAGCTAACCCTGAACCCTATCCCTAACTCTAGCAGTAAACTTTAACCCTAAACCTAAGCCCAACCCGTAACTCTAATCCTATCCTTTTACCCTAAAACTAACCCCTAAACCTAACCCCTATACCTCACCCTAACTCAAAACCCAATCGTAATTCTAACGATACCCCTTCATAAAACACTAACTCCTAACCGCCAACCCTAACACTAACCAAAAACCCTAATCACTAATCCCTAACCCTAACGCTTAACCTTTACCCTAACCATTAACCCTCACCCTAAATCTTAACACTGACACTAATCTTAACCTTTAACTGTAAGCCTAACCCTTAACCCTACAGTAAGGAACACCCTTAATGCTAATGGGATCCCTTATCCCTAACCCTAACACTACAGCTAAAAATAACCCTAACCTTGGATCCTTAAACCTAATCCCTAACACTTACTTTCACCCCAAACCCTAATCCTAATCCTAAGCATTAAACCTAAACCTATCTCTTAACCCTAACGCTAGCCCTTACCCTAACGCCTAGATCTAACCCTAAATCTAACCTACCGCCTAATCCTAACCTTAAGCACTAATGCTAACACTAACCCTGAACCCTAAACCTACCCGTAACCCTTAACACTAACCCTATCCGTGAACCTTAACCCTGACCCTAACCATTACCCGCACCCAAGCATTTAACCATGACCATAACCCTAATCCTTAATGCTAACCCTAACACTAAACCCTAACCCTAAGCCCAAAACTTATCCCTAATCCTATCCCTTAACCCTAACCCTAACCCTAATGCTACCCCCTAAACGTAACCCTAACCGTGACCAGTAAACCTAACCCTAACCTCTAACACAAACCATAGCACATAACTCTAACCCTAAAACTAACCCTAACCCTAACCCTAACCCTAACCCTAACCCCTAAACCTAACCCCTATACCTCACCCTAACTCTAACCCCAATCCTATTTCTAACCATACCCCTTCATAAAACTCTAACTCCTAACCGCTAACCCTAACACTAACCAAAAACCCTAATCACTAATCCCTAACCCTAACGCTTAACCTTTACCCTAACCGTTAACCCTCACCCTAAATCTTAACCCTGACCCTAACATTAACCTTTAACTCTAAGCCTAACCCTTATCCCTACAGTAAGGAAGACCCTTAATGCTAATGGGATCCCTTATCCCTAAACCTAACACTACAGCTAAAAATAACCCTAACCTTGGATCCTTAAACCTAACCCCTAACAGTTACTTTAACCCCAAACCCTAACCCTGATCCTAAGCATTAAACCTAACCATATCTCTTAACCCTAACGCTAACCCTTACCCTAACGCCTAGATCTAACCCTAAATCTAACTTACCGCCTAATCCTAGCCTTAAGCCCTAATGCTAACACTAACCCTGAACCCTAAACCTACCCGTAACCCTTAACACTAACCCTATCCGTGAACCTAAACCCTGACCCTAACCATTACCCGCACCCACGCATTTAACCCTGACCCTAACCCTAATCCTTAATGCTAACCTTAACACTAAACCCTAACCCTAAGCCGAACACTTAACCCTAATCCTATCCCTTAACCCTAACGCTAACCGTAATGCTACCCCCTAAACGTAACCCTAACCATGACCAGTAAACCTAACCCTAACCTCTAACACAAACCATAGCACATAACTCTAACCCTAAAACTAACCCTAACCCTAACCCTAAACCCTAACTCTTAACCTTAACCCTAAGCGTTAACTCTCACGCTAACCTTTAATCCTAACCCTAATCCTAATCTTCAACCCTAAACCTAACACTTAACCCTAACCCTGTACCAAACCCTAACCCCTCATCTTAACCCTAACCGTAAACCTCAACACTAAACCAAAGTATAACCGTTAAACCTAAGAGTAACCTTTAACCCTAACACTATTCCCTAACCCTAAGCCCTCACCCTAACACTAAACTTCATCCTTATCACTAACCAGAATCCTCACCCTAAATCTAATTCTCAGACTTCTTGCTTTCTTAGAGTTTAGAAAGCCTGCAATCCTCCCATGCCATGCGTGAAAGGAGGCTCTACCACTGTGTCCTGCATGAAACCCACGGGCCCATAACTAGAGTATGATAGAGTGGGTTCCCGGGTACAATCCCAGCCCCCTAAACTCCCCCCGCCCACCTAATGCAGACAGGCCCCGTGCGCTAAGCATAAACAATACCTTTAACAGATAACCCTAACCCTCAACATAACACCGAACCCTGTTCCTATTTCTCCCCTTAACACGTAAATCTCACCGTGCGCCTAACTTTAAACTCTTATCCTAATGTTAATGCATAACCCATTTCCTGAGAACAACCCCATCCATAATTCTAACCCTATCTCCTAGTCATCACTGTGACACCTAATCCCTAACCCTAATTCTAAACCGCTAACCCTAACCGTAACCCTACCTACAACCCTAACACTGACAGTAAACCTTACTTCTAACCTCAACGCTTTGCCTAACAAAAAACCTAACCCTTGACCCTAACCCTTCACCCTAACCCCTAAGCCTTACCCTAACCCTTAACCCTAATCCTAATCCTAACCATTAAACCTAACCCTAGCTCTTAAAGCTAACCCTAAACCTTACCCTCACGACTAGACCTAACCCTGACACTAACCTAATACTTAACCCTAACCAGAACCCCTAAAGCTAACCCTGAACCCTATCCCTAACCCCAGCAGTAAACTTTAACCCTAAACCTAAGCCCAACCCGTAACCCTAATCCTATCCTTTTACCCTAAAACTAACCCCTAAACCTAACCCCTATACCTCACCCTAACTCTAACCCCAATCCTAATTCTAACCATACCCCTTCCTAAAACACTAACTCCTAACCGCTAATCCTAACACTAACCAAAAACCCTAATCACTAATCCTTAACCCTAACGCTTAACCTTTACCCTAACCGTTAACCCTCACCCTAAATCTTAACCCTGACCCTAACATTAACCTTTAAGTCTAAGCCTAACCCTTAACCTTACAGTAAGGAACACCCTTAATGCTAATGGGATCCCTTATCCCTAACCCTAACACTACAGCTAAAAATAACCCTAACCTTGGATCCTTAAACCTAACCCCTAACACTTACTTTAACCCCAAACCCTAACCCTAATCCTAAGCATTAAACCTACCCTATCTCTTAACCCTAACGCTAGCCCTTACCCTAACGCCTAGATCTAACCCTAAATCTAACCTACCGCCTAATCCTAACCTTAAGCACTAATGCTAACACTGACCCTGAACCCTAAACCTACCCGTAACCCTTAACACTAACCCTATCCGTGAACCTTAAGCCTGACCCTAACCATTACCCGCACCCAAGCATTTAACCATGACCCTAACCCTAATCCTTAATGCTAACCCGAACACAAAACCCTAACCCTAAGCCCAACAGTTAACCCTAATCCTATCCCTTAACCCTAACCCTAATCCTAACCCTAATGCTAACCCCTAAACGTAACCCTAACTTTGACCAGTAAACCTAACCCTAACCTCTAACACAAACCATAGCACATATCTCTAACCCTAAAACTAACCCTAACCCTAACCCTAAACCCTAACTCTTAACCTTAACCCTAAGCGTTAACTCTCACGCTAACCTTTAATCCTAACCCTAATCCTAATCTTCAACCCTAAACCTAACAATAAACCCTAACCCTGTACCAAACCCTAACCCCTCATCTTAATCCTAACCGTAAACCTCAACCCGAAACCATAGTGTAACCGTGAAACCTTAGAGTAACCTTTAACCCTAACCCTAATCCCTAACCCTAAGCCCTCACCCTAACACTAAACTTCATCCTTAACCCTAACCAGAATCCTAACCATAAATGTAATTCTCGGACTTCTTGCTTTCTTAGAGTTTAGAAAGCCTGCAATCCTCCCATGCCATGCGTGAAAGGAGGCTCTACCGCTGTGTCCTGCATGAAACCCACGGGCCCATACCCAGAGTATGATAGAGTGGGTTCCCGGGTACAATCCCAGCCCCCTAAACTCCCCCTGCCCGCCTAATGCAGACAGGGCCCGTGCGCTAAGCATAAACAATACCTTTAACAGATAACTCTAACCCTGCACATACCACCCAATCCTGTTCCTATTTCTCCCCTTAACACGTAAACCTCACCGTGCGCCTAACTTTAACCTCTTATCCTAACGTTAATGCATAACCCATTTCCTGAGAACAACCCCTATCCCATAATTCTAACCCTATCTCCTAGTCATCACTGTGACACCTAATCCCTAACCCTAATTCTAAACCGCTAACCCTAACCGTAACCCTACCTACAACCCTAACACTGACAGTGACCCTTACTTCTAAACCCAACGCTATGCCTAACAAAAACCCTAACCCTTGACCCTAACCCTTCACCCTAACCCCTAAGCCTTACCCTAACCCTTAACCCTAATCCTAATCCTAACCATTAAACCTAACCCTAGCTCTTAAAGCTAACCCTAAACCTTACCCTCACGACTAGACCTAACCCTGACACTAACCTAATACTTAACCCTAACCAGAACCCCTAAAGCTAACCCTGAACCCTATCCCTAACCCCAGCAGTAAACTTTAACCCTAAACCTAAGCCCAACCCGTAACCCTAATCCTATCCTTTTACCCTAAAACTAACCCCTAAACCTAATCCCTATACCTCACCCTAACTCTAACCCCAATCCTAATTCTAACCATACCCCTTCCTAAAACACTAACTCCTAACCGCTAATCCTAACACTAACCAAAAACCCTAATCACTAATCCTTAACCCTAACGCTTAACCTTTACCCTAACCGTTAACCCTCACCCTAAATCTTAACCCTGACCCTAACATTAACCTTTAAGTCTAAGCCTAACCCTTAACCCTACAGTAAGGAGGACCCTTAATGCTAATGGGGTCCCTTGTCCCTAACCCCAACACTACAGCTAAAAATAACCCTAACCTTGGATCCTTAAACCTAACCCCTAACACTTACTTTCACCCCAAACCCTAACCCTAATCCTAAGCATTAAACCTAACCCTATCTCTTAACCCTAACGCTAGCCCTTACCCTAACGCCTAGATCTAACCCTAAATCTAACCTACCGCCCTATCCTAACCTTAAGCCCTAATGCTAACACTAACCCCGAACCCTAAACCTACCCGTAACCCTTAACACTAACCCTATCCGTGAACCTAAACCCTGACCCTAACCATTACCCGCACCCAAGCATTTAACCCTGACCCTAACCCTAATCCTTAATGCTAACCTTAACACTAAACCCTAACCCTAAAACCAACACTTAACACTAATCCTATCCCTTAACCCTAACCCTAACCCTAACCCTAATGCTACCCCCTAAACGTAACCCTAACCGTGACCAGTAAACCTAACCCTAACCTCTAACACAAACCATAGCACATAACTCTAACCCTAAAACTAACCCTAACCCTAACCCTAAGCCTAATCCCTAACTCTTAACCTTAACACCAAGCGTTAACTCTCACGCTAACCTTTAATCCTAACCCTAATCCTAATCTTCAACCCTAAACCTAACACTTAACCCTAACCCTGTACCAAACCCTAACCCCTCATCTTATCCCTAACCGTAAACCTCAACCCTAAACCAAAGTGTAACCGTTAAACCTAAGAGTAACCTTTAACCCTAACCCTATTCCCTAACCCTAAGCCCTCACCCTAACACTAAACTTCATCCTTAACCCTAACCAGAATCCTAACCCTAAATCTAATTCTCAGACTTCTTGCTTTCTTAGAGTTTAGAAAGCCTGCAATCCTCCCATGCCATGCGTGAAAGGAGGCTCTACCACTGTGTCCTGCATGAAACCCACGGGCCCATACCCAGAGTATGATAGAGTGGGTTCCCGGGTACATTCCCAGCCCCCTAAACTCCCCCCGCCCACCTAATGCAGACAGGGCCCGTGCGCTAAGCATAAACAATACCTTTAACAGATAACCCTAACCCTGAACATAACACCCAACCCTGTTCCTATTTCTCCCCTTAACACGTAAACCTCACCGTGCGCCTAACTTTAACCTCTTATCCTAACCTTAATGCATAACCCATTTCCTGAGAACAACCCCTATCCCATAATTCTAACCCAATCTCCTAGTCATCACTGTGACACCTAATCCCTAACCCTATTTCTAAACCGCTAACCCTAACCGTAACCCTACCTACTACCCTAACACTGACAGTAACCCTTACTTCTAACCCCAACGCTATGCCTAACAAAAACCCTAACCCTTGACACTAACCCTTCACCCTAACCCCTAAGCCTTACAATAACCCTTAACCCTAATCCTAATCCTAACCATTAAACCTAACCCTAGCTCTTAAAGCTAACCCTAAACCTTACCCTCACGACTAGACCTAACCCTGACACTAACCTAACACCTAACCCTAACCAGAACCCCTAAAGCTAACCCTGAACCCTATCCCTAACCCTAACAGTAAACATTAACCCTAAACCTAAGCCCAATCCGTAACCCTAATCCTATCCTTTTACCCTAAAACTAACCCCTAAATCTAACCCCTCTACCTCACCCTAACTCTAACCCCAATCCTAATTCTAACCATACCCCTTCATAAAACACTAACTCCTAACCGCTAACCCTAACACTAACCAAAAACCCTAATCACTAATCCCTAACCCTAACGCTTAACCTTTACCCTAACCGTTAACCCTCACCCTAAATCTTAACACTGACCCTAACCTTAACCTTTAACTCTAAGCCTAACCCTTAACCCTACAGTAAGGAAGACCCTTAATGCTAATGGGATCCCTTATCCCTAACCCTAACACTACAGCTAAAAATAACCCTAACCTTGGATCCTTAAACTGAACCCCTAACACTTACTTTCACCCCAAACCCTAACCCTAATCCTAAGCATTAAACCTAAACCTATCTCTTAACCCTAACGCTAGCCCTTACCCTAACGCCTAGATCTAACCCTAAATCGAACCTACCGCCTAATCCTAACCTTAAGCCCTAATGCTAACACTAACCCTGAACCCTAAACCTACCCGTAACCCTTAACACTAACCCTATCCGTGAACCTTAACCCTGACCCTAACCATTACCCGCACCCAAGCATTTAACCCTGACCCTAACCCTAATCCTTAATGCTAACCTTAACACTAAACCCTAACCCTAAGCCGAACACTTAACCCTAATCCTATCCCTTAACCCTAACCCTAACCCTAACCCTAATGCTAACCCCTAAACGTAACCCTAACCATGACCAGTAAACCTAACCCTAACCTCTAACAAAAACCATAGCACATAGCTCTAACCCTAAAACTAACCCTAACCCTAAACCTAAACCCTAACTCTTAACCTTAACCCTAAGCGTTAATTCTCATGCTAACCTTTAATCCTAACCCTAATCCTAATCTTCAACCCTAAACCTAACACTTAACCCAAACCCTGTACCGAAACCTAACCCCTCATCTTAACCCTAACCGTAAACCTCAACCCTAAACCAAAGTGTAACCGTTAAACCTAAGAGTAACCTTTACCCTAACCCTAATCCCTCACCCTAAGCCCTCACCCTAACACTAAACTTCATCCTTAACCCTAACAAGAATCCTAACCCTAAATCTAATTCTCAGACTTCTTGCTTTCTTAGAGTTTAGAAAGCCTGCAATCCTCCCATGCCATGCGTGAAAGGAGGCTCTACCACTGTGTCCTGCATGAAACCCACGGGCCCATACCCAGAGTATGATAGAGTGGGTTCCCGGGTACAATCCCAGCCCCCTAAACTCCCCCCGCCCGCCTAATGCAGACAGGGCCCGTGCGCTAAGCATAAACAATACCTTTAACAGATAACCCTAACCTTGAACATAACACCCAACCCTGTTACTATTTCTCCCCTTAACACGTAAACCTCACCGTGCGCCTAACTTTAACCACTTATCCTAACGTTAATGCATAAACCATTTCCTAAGAACAACACCTATCCCATAATTCTAACTCTATCTCCTAGTCATCACTGTGACACCTAATCCCTAACCCTAATTCTAAACCGCTAACCCTAACCGTAACCCTACCTACAACCCTAACACTGACAGTAACCCTTACTTCTAACCC
The DNA here is from genome assembly GCF_041146395.1 of Eulemur rufifrons. Classification (NCBI taxonomy): domain Eukaryota; kingdom Metazoa; phylum Chordata; class Mammalia; order Primates; family Lemuridae; genus Eulemur; species Eulemur rufifrons. Next base: position 1,616,965 of record NW_027182825.1, on the reverse strand, counting down.
CAACGCTATGCCTAACAAAAACCCTAACCCTTGACCCTAACCCTTCACCCTAACCCCTAAGCCTTACCCTAACCCTTAACCCTAATCCTAATCCTAACCATTAAACCTAACCCTAGCTCTCAAAGCTAACCCTAAACCTTACCCTCACGACTAGACCTAACCCTGACACAAACCTAACACCTAACCCTAACCAGAACCCTAAAGCTAACCCTGAACCCTATCCCTAACCCTAGCAGTAAACTTTAACTCTAAACCTAAGCCCAACCCGTAACCCTAATCCTATCCTTTTGCCCTAAAACTAACCCCTAAACCTAACCCCTATACCTCACCCTAACTCTAACCCCAATCCTAATTCTAACCATACCCCTTCATAAAACACTAACTCCTAACCGCTAACCCTAACACTAACCAAAAACCCTAATCACTAATCCCTAACCCTAACGCTTAACCTTTACCCTAACCGTTAACCCTCACCCTAAATCTTAACACTCACCCTAACCTTAACCTTTAACTCTAAGCCTAACCCTTAACCCTACAATAAGGAGGACCCTTAATGCTAATGGGGTCCCTTGTCCCTAACCCCAACACTACAGCTAAAAATAACCCTAACCTTGGATCCTTAAACCTAACCCCTAACACTTACTTTCACACCAAACCCTAAACCTAATCCTAAGGATTAAACCTAACCCTATCTCTTAACCCTAACACTAGCCCTTACCCTAACGCCTAGATCTAACCCTAAATCTAACCTACCGCCTAATCCTAACCTTAAGCCCTAATGCTAACTCTAACCCTGAACCCTAAACCTACCCGTAACCCTTAATACTAACCCTATCCGTGAACCTTAACCCTGACCCTAACCATTACCCGCACCCAAGCATTTAACCCTGACCCTAACCCTAATCCTTAATGCTAACCCTAACACTAAACCCTAACCCTAAGCCCAACACTTATCCCTAATCCTATCCCTTAACCCTAACCCTAACCCTAACCCTAATGCTACCCCCCAAACGTAACCCTAACCGTGACCAGTAAACCTAACCCTAACCTCTAACACAAACCATAGCACATAACTCTAACCCTAAAACTGACCCTAACCCTAACCCTAACCCTAAACCCTAACTCTTAACCTTAACCCTAAGCGTTAACTCTCACGCTAACCTTTAATCCTAACCCTAATCCTAATCTTCCACCCTAAAGCTAACACTTAACCCTAACCCTGTACCAAACCCTAAGCCCTCATCTTAACCCTAACCGTAAACCTCAACCCTAAACCAAAGTGTAACCGTTAAACCTAAGAGTAACCTTTAACCCTAACCCTAATCCCTAACCCTAAGCCCTCACCCTAACACTAAACTTCATCCTTAACCCTAACCAGAATCCTAACCCTAAATCTAATTCACAGACTTCTTGCTTTCTTAGAGTTTACAAAGCCTAAAATCCTCCCATGCCATGCGTGAAAGGAGGCTCTACCACTGTGTCCTGCATGAAACCCACGGGCCCATACCCAGAGTATGATAGAGTGGGTTCCCCGGTACAATCCCAGCCCCCTAAACTCCCCCCGTCCGCCTAATGCAGACAGGGCCCGTGCGCTAAGCATAAACAATACCTTTAACAGATAACCCTAACCCTGAACATAACACCCAACCCTGTTCCTATTTCTCCCCTTAACACGTAAACCTTACCGTGCGCCTAACTTTAACCTCTTATCCTAACGTTAATGCATAACCCATTTCCTGAGAACAACCCCTATCCCATAATTCTAACCCTATCTCCTAGTCATCACTGTGACACCTAATCCCTAACCCTAATTCTAAACCGCTAACCCTAACGGTAACCCTACCTACAACCCTGACACTGACAGTAACCCTTACTTCTAACCCCAACGCTATGCCAAACAAAAACCCTAACCCTTGACCATAACCCTTCACCCTAACCCCTAAGCCTTACCCTAACCCTTAACCCTAATCCTAATCCTAACCATTAAACCTAACCCTAGCTCTTAAAGCTAAACCTAAACCATACCCTCACGACTAGACCTAACCCTGACACTAACCTAACACCTAACCCTAACCAGAACCCCTAAAGCTAACCCTGAACCCTATCCCTAACCTTAGCAGTAAACTTTAACCCTAAACCTAAGCCCAACCCGAAACCGTAATCCTATCCTTTTACCCTTAAACTAACCCCTAAACCTAACCCCTATACCTCACCCTAACTCTAACCCCAGTCCTAAATCTAACCATACCCATTCATAAAACACTAACTCCTAACCGCTAACCCTAACACTAACCAAAAACCCTAATCACTAATCCCTAACCCTAACGCTTAACCTTTACCCTAACCGTTAACCCTCACCCTAAATCTTAACACTGACCGTAACCTTAACCTTTAACTCTAATCCTAACCCTTAACCCTACAGTAAGAAAGACCCTTAATGCTAATGGGATCCCTTATCCCTAACCCTAACAATACAGTTAAAAATAACCCTAATATTTGATCCTTAAACCTAACCCGTAACACTTACTTTAACCCCAAACACTAACCCTAATCCTAAACATTAAACCTAATCCTATCTCTTAAACCTAACGGTAGCCCTTACCCTAACGCCTAGATCTAACCCTAAATCTAACCTACCGCCTAATCCTAACCTTAAGCCCTAATGCTAACTCTAACCCTGAACCCTAAACCTACCCGTAACCCTTAACACTAACCCTATCCGTGAACCTTAACCCTGACCCTAACCATTACCCGCACCCAAGCATTTAACCCTGACCCTACCCCTAGTCCTTAATGATATCCATAACACTAAACCCTAACCCTAAGCCCAACACTTAACCCTAATCCTATCCCTTAACACTAACCCTAACCCTAACCCTAATGCTAACCCCTAAACGTAACCCTAACCGTCACCAGTAAACCTAAAGCTAACCTCTAACACAAACCATAGCACATAACTCTAACCCTAAAACTAACCCTAACCCTAACCCTAACCCTGAACCCTAACTCATAATCTTAAACCTAAGCGTTAACTCTCCCGCTATCCTTTAATCCTAACCCTAATCCTAATCTTCAACCCTAAACCTAACACTTAACCCTAACCCTAACCCTAACCCCTGATCTTAACCCTAATCATAAATCTCAACCCTAAACCAAAGTGTAACCGTTAAACTTAAGAGTAACCTTTAACCTTAACCCTAATCCCTAACCCTAACCCCTCACCCTAAGACTAAACTTCATCCTTAACCCTAACCAAAATCCTAACCCTAAATCTAATTCTCAGACTTCTTGCTTTCTTAGAGTTTAGAAAGCCTGCAATCCTCCCATGCCATGCGGTAAAGGAGGCTCTACCACTGTGTCCTGCATGAAACCCACGGGCCCATACCCAGAGTATGATAGAGTGGGTTCCAGGGTACAATCCCAGCCCCCTAAACTCCCCCCGCCCACCTAATGCAGACAGTGCCCGTGCGCTAAGCATAAACAATACCTTTAACAGATAACCCTAACCCTGAACATAACACCCAACCCTGTTCCTATTTCTCCCCTTAACACGTAAACCTCACCGTGCGCCTAACTTTAACCTCTTATCCTAACGTTAATGCATAACCCATTTCCTGAGAACAACCCCATCCCATAATTCTAACCCTATCTCCTAGTCATCACTGTGACACCTAATCCCTAACCCTAATTCTAAACCGCAAACCCTAACCGTAACCCTACCTACAACCCTAACACTGACAGTAACCCTTACTTATAACCCCAACGCTATGCCTAACAAAAACCCTAACCCTTGACCCTTAACCTTCACCCTAACCCCTAAGCCTTACCCTAACCCTTAACCCTAATCCTAATCCTAACCATTAAACCTAACCCTAGCTCTTAAAGATAACCCTAAACCTTACCCTCACGACTAGACCTAACCCTGACACTAACCTAACACCTAACCCTAACCAGAACCCCTAAAGCTAACCCTGAACCCTATCCCTAACCCTAGCAGTAAACTTTAACCCTAAACCTAAGCCCAACCTGTAACCCTAATCCTATCCTTTTACCCTAAATCTAACCCCTAAACCTAACCCCTATACCTCACCCTAACTCTAACCCCAATCCTAATTCTAACCATACCCCTTCTTAAAACACTAACTCCTAACCGCTAACCCTAACACTAACCAAAAACCCTAATCACTAATCCCTAACCCTAACGCTTAACCTTTACCCTAACCGTTAACCCTCACCCTAAATCTTAACACTGACCCTAACCTTAACCTTTAACTCTAAGCCTAACCCTTAACCCTACAGTAAGGAAGACCCTTAATGCTAATGGGATCCCTTATCCCTAACCCTAACACTACAGCTAAAAATAACCCTAACCTTGGATCCTTAAACCTAATCTCTAACACTTACTTTCACCCCAAACCCTAACCCTAATCCTAAGCATTAAACCTAACCCTATCTCTTAACCCTATCGGTAGCCCTTACCCTAACGCCTAGATCTAACCCTAAATCTAACCTACCGTCTAATCCTAACCTTAAGCCCTAATGCTAACTCTAACCCTGAACCCTAAACCTACCCGTAACCCTTAACACTAACCCTATCCTTGAACCTTAACCCTGACCCTAACCATTACCCGCACCCAAGAGTTTAACCCTGACTCTACCCCTAATCCTTAATGCTAACCCTAACACTAAACCCTAACCCTAAGCCCAACACTTAACCCTAATCCTATCCCTTAACCCTAACCCTAATGCTAACCCCTAAACATAACCCCCACCGTGACCAGTAAACCTAACCCTAACCTCTAACACAAACCATAGCACATAACTCTAACCCTAAAACTAACCCTAACCCTAACCCTAACCCTAACCCTAAACCCTAACTCTTAACCTTCACCCTAAGCGTTAGCTCTCACGCTAACCTTTAATCCTAACTCTAATCCTAATCTTCAACACTAAACCTAACACTTAACCCTAACCCTGTACCAAAACCTAACCCCTCATCTTAACCCTAACCGTAAACCTCAACCCTAAACCAAAGTGTAACCGTTAAACCTAAGAGTAACCTTTAACCCTAACCCTAATCCCTAACCCTAAGCCCTCACCCTAACACTAAACTTCATCCTTAACCCTAACCATAATACAACGCTAAATCTCATTCTCACACTTCTTACTTTCTTAGAGTTTAAAAAGCCTGCCATCCTCCCATGCTTGGGTGAAAGGAGGCTCTACCACTGTGTCCTGCATGAAACCCACGGGCCCATACCCAGAGTATGATAGAGTGGGTTCCCGGGTACAAGCCCAGCCCCCTAAACTCCCCCCACGGGCCTAATGCAGACAGGGCCCGTGCGCTAAGCATAAACAATACCTTTAACAGATAACACTAACCCTGAACATAACACCAACCCTGTTCCTGTTTCTCCCCTTAACACGTAAACCTCCCCGTGCGCCTAACTTTAACCTCTTATCCTAACGTTAATGCATAACCCATTTCCTGAGAACAACCCCTATCCCATAATTCTAACCTTATCTCCTAGTCATCACGGTGACACCTAATCCCTGACCCTAATTCTAAACCGCTAACCCTAACCGTAACCCTACCTACAACCCTAACACTGACAGTAACCCTTACTTCTAACCCCAACGCTATGCCTAACAAAATCCCTAACCCTTGACCCTAACCCTTCACACTAATCCCTAAGCCTTACCCTAACCCTTAACCCTAATCCTAATCCTAACCATTAAACCTAACCCTAGCTCTTAAAGCTAACCCTAAACCTTACCCTCACGACTAGACCTAACCCTGACACTAACCTAACACCTAACCCTAACCAGAACCCCTAAAGCTAACCCTGAACCCTATCCCTAACCCTAGCAGTAAACTTTAACCCTAAACCTAAGCCCAACCCGTAACCCTAATCCTATCCTTTTACCCTAAAACTAACCCCTAAACCTAACCCCTATACCTCACCCTAACTCTAACCCCAATCCTAATTCTAACCATACCCCTTCATAAAACACTAACTCCTAACCGCTAACCCTAACACTCACCAAAAACCCTAATCACTAATCCCTAACCCTAACGCTTAACCTTTACCCTAACCGTTAACCCTCACCCTAAATCTTAACACTGACCCTAACTTTAACCTTTAACTCTAAGCCTAACCCTTAACCCTAAAGTAAGGAAGACCCTTAATGCTAATGGGATCCCTTATCCCTAACCCTAACACTACAGCTAAAAATAACCCTAACCTTGGATCCTTAAACCTAACCCCTAACACTTACTTTAACCCCAAACCCTAACCCTAATCCTAAGCATTAAACCTAACCCTATCTCTTAACCCTAACGCTAGCCCTTACCCTAACGCCTAGATCTAACCCTAAATCTAACCTACCACCTAATCCTAAAATTAAGCACTAATGCTAACTCTAACCCTGAACCCTAAACCTACCCGTAACCCTTAACACTAACCCTATCCGTGAACCTTAACCCTGACCCTAACCATTACCCGCACCCAAGCATTTAACCCTGACCCTAACACTAATCCTTAATGCTAACCCTAACACTAAACCCTAACCCTAAGCCCAACACTTAACCCTAATCCTATCCCTTAACTCTAACCCTAACCCTAATGCTACCCCCTAAACGTAACCCTAACCGTGACCAGTAAACCTAACCCTAACCTCTAACACAAACCATAGCACATAACTCTAACCCTAAAACTAACCCTAACCCTAACCCTAACCCTAAACCCTAACTCTTGTCCTTAACCCTAAGTGTTAACTCTCACGCTAACCTTTAATCCTAACCCTAATCCTAATCTTCAACCCTAAACCTAACACTTAACCCTAACCCTGTACCAAACCCTAACCCCTCATCTTAACCCTAACCGTAAACCTCAACCCTAAACCAAAGTGTAACCGTTAAACCTAAGAGTAACCTTTAACCCTAACCCTAATCCCTAACCCTAAGCCCTCACCCTAACACTAAACTTCATCCTTAACCCTAACCAGAATCCTAACCCTAAATCTAATTCTCAGACTTCTTGCTTTCTTAGAGTTTAGAAAGCCTGCAATCCTCCCATGCCATGCGTGAAAGGAGGCTCTACCACTGTGTCCTGCATGAAATCCACGGGCCCATACCCAGAGTATGATAGAGTGGGTTCCCGGGTACAATCCCAGCCCCCTAAATTCCCCCCGCCCGCCTAATGCAGACAGGGCCCGTGCGCTAAGCATAAACAATACCTTTAACAGATAACCCTAACCCTGAACATAACACCCAACCCTGTTCCTATTTCTCCCCTTAACACGTAAACCTCACCGTGCGCCTAACTTTAACCTCTTATCCTAACGTTAATGCATAACCCATTTCCTGAGAACAACCCCTATCCTATAATTCTAACCCTATCTCCTAGTCATCACTGTGACACCTAATCCCTAACCCTAATTCTAAACCCCTAACCCTAACCGTAACCCTACCTACAACCCTAACACTGACAGTAACCCTTACTTCTAACCCCAACGCTATGCCTAACAAAAACCCTAACCCTTGACCCTAACCCTTCACCCTAATCCCTAACCCTAACCCTAACCCTAACCCCTAAGCCTTACCCTAACCCTTAACCCTAATCCTAATCCAACCAGTAAACCTAACCCTAGCTCTTAAAACTAACCCTAAACCTTACCCTCACGACTAGACCTAACCCTAACACCTAACCCTAACCAGAACCCCTAAAGCTAACCCTGAACCCTATCCCTAACGCCAGCAGTAAACTTTAACCCTAAACCTAAGCCCAACCCGTAACCCTAATCCTATCCTTTTACTCTAAAACTAACCCCTAAACCTAACCCCTATACCTCAACCTAACTCTAACCCCAATCCTAATTCTAACCATACCCCTTCATAAAACACTAAATCCTAACCGCTAACCCTAACACTAACCAAAAACCCTAATCACTAATCCCTAACCCTAACGCTTAACCTTTACCCTAACCGTTAACCCTCACCCTAAATCTTAACACTGACCCTAACCTTAACCTTTAACTCTAAGCCTAACCCTTAACCCTACAGTAAGGAAGACCCTTAATGCTAATGGGATCCCTTATCCCTAACCCTAACACTACAGCTAAAAATAACCCTAACCTTGGATCCTTAAACCTAACCCCTAACACTTACTTTAACCCCAAACCCTAACCCTAATCCTAAGCATTAAACCTAACCCTATCTCTTAACCCTAACGCTAGCCCTTACCCTAACGCCTAGATCTAACCCTAAATCAAACCTACCGCCTAATCCTAACCTTAAGCCCTAATGCTAACACTAACTCTGAACCCTAAACCTACCTGTAACCCTTAACACTAACCCTATCCGTGAACCTTAACCGTGACCCTAACCATTACCCGCACCCAAGCATTTAACCCTGACCCTAACCCTGATACTTAATGCTAACCCTAACACTAATCCCTAACCCTAAGCGCAACACTTAACCCTAATCCTATCCCTTAACCCTAACCCTAACCCTAATGCTACCCCCTAAACGTAACCCTAACCGTGACCAGTAAACCTAACCCTAACCTCTAACAGAAACCATAGCACATAACTTTAACCCTAAAACTAACCCTAACCCTAAACCTAAACCCTAACTCTTAACCTTAACCCTAAGCATTAACTCTCACGCTAACCTTTAATCCTAACCCTAACCCTAATCTTCAACCCTAAACCTAACACTTAACCCTAACCCTGTACCAAACACTAACCCCTCATCTTAACCTTAACCGTACACCTCAACCCTAAACCAAAGTGTAACCGTTAAACCTAAGAGTAACCTTTAACCCTAACCCTAATCCCTAACCCTAAGCCCTCACCCTAAAACTAAACTTCATCCTTAACCCTAACCATAATCCTAACCCTAAATCTAATTCTCAGACTTCTTGCTTTCTTAGAGTTTAGAAAGCCTGCAATCCTCCCATGCCATGCGTGAAAGGAGGCTCTACCACTGTGTGCTGCATGAAACCCACGGGCACATACCCAGAGTATGATAGAGTGGGTTCCCGGGTACAATCCCAGCCCCCTAAACTCCCCCCGCCCGCCTAATGCAGACAGGGCCCGTAGGCTAAGCATAAACAATACCTTTAACAGATAACCCTAACCCTGAACATAACACCCAACCCTGTTCCTATTTCTCCCCTTAACACGTAAACCTCACCGTGCGCCTAACTTTAACCTCTTATCCTAACGTTAATGCATAACCCATTTCCTGAGAACAACCCCTATCCCATAATTCTAACCCTATCTCCTAGTCATCACTGTGACACCTAATCCCTAACCCTAATTCTAAACCGCTAACCCTAACCGTAACCCTACCTACAACCCTAACACTGACAGTAACCCTTACTTCTAACCCCAACGCTATGCCTAACAAAAACCCTAACCCTTGACCCTAACCCTTCACCCTAACCCCTAAGCCTTACCTTAACCCTTAACCCTAATCCTAATCCTAACCATTAAACGTAACCCTAGCTCTTAAAGCTAACCCTAAACCTTACCCTCACGACTAGACCTAACCCTGACACTAACCTAACACCTAACCCTAACCAGAACCCCTAAAGCTAACCCTGAACCCTATCCCTAACCCTAGCAGTAAACTTTAACCCTAAACCTAAGCCCAACCCGTAACCCTAATCCTATCCTTTTACCCTAAAACTAACCCCTAAACCTAACCCCTATACCTCACCCTAACTCTAACCCCAATCCTAATTCTAACCATACCCCTTCATAAAACACTAACTCCTAACCGCTAACCCTAACACTAACCAAAAACCCTAATCACTAATCCCTAACCCTAACGCTTAACCTTTACCCTAACCGTTAACCCTCACCCTAAATCTTAACACTGACCCTAACCTTAACCTTTAACTGTAAGCCTAACCCTTAACCCTACAGTAAGGAAGAACCTTAATGCTAATGGGATCACTTATCCCTAACCCTAACACTACAGCTAAAAATAACCCTAACCTTGGATCCTTAAACCTAACCCCTAACACTTACTTTAACCCCAAACCCTAACCCTAATCCTAAGCATTAAACCTAACCCTATCTCTTAACCCTAACGCTAGCCCTTACCCTAACGCCTAGATCTAACCCTAAATCTAACCTACCGCCTAATCCTAACCTTAAGCCCTAATGCTAACACTAACCCTGAACCCTAAACCTACCCGTAACCCTTAACACTAACCCTATCCGTGAACCTTAACCCTGACCCTAACCATTATCCGCACCCAAGCATTTAACCCTGACCCTAACCCTAATACTTAATGCTAACTCTAACACTAATCCCTAACCCTAAGCGCAACACTTAACCCTAATCATATCCCTTAACCCTAACCCTAACCCTAATGCTACCCCCTAAAAGTAACCCTAACCGTGACCAGTAAACCTAACCCTAACTTCTAACACAAACCATAGCACATAACTCTAACCCTAAAACTAACCCTAACCCTAACCCTAACCCTAAACCCTAACTCTTAACCTTAACCCTAAGCGTTAACACTCACGCTAAACTTTAATTCTAACCCTAATCCTAATCTTCAACCCTAGACCTAACACTGAACCCTAACCCTGTACCAAACCCTAACCCCTCATCTTAACCCTAACAGTAAACCTCAACCCTAAACAAAAGTGTAACCGTTAAACCTAAGAGTAACCTTTAACCCTAAACCTATTCCCTAACCCTAAGCCCTCACCCTAACACTAAACTTCATCCTTCACCATAACCAGAATCCTAACCCTAAATCTAATTCTCAGACTTCTTGCTTTCTTAGAGTTTAGAAAGCCTGCAATCCTCCCATGCCATGCGTGAATGGAGGCTCTACCACTGTGTCCTGCATGAATCCCACGGGCCCATACCCAGAGTATGATAAAGTGGGTTCCCGGGTACAATCCCAGCCCCATAAACTCCCTCCGCCCGCCTAATGCAGACAGGGCCCGTCCGCTAAGCATAAACAATATCTTTAACAGATAACCCTAACCCTGAACATAACACCCAACCCTGTTCCTATTTCTCCCCTTAACACATAAACCTCACCGTGCGCCTATCTTTAACCTCCTATCCTAACGTTAATGCATAACCCATTTCCTGAGAACAACCCCTATCCCATAATTCTAACCCTATCTCCTAGTCATCACTGTGACACCTAATCCCTAACCCTAATTCTAAACCGCTAACCCTAACCGTAACCCTACCTACAACCCTAACACTGACAGTAACCCTTACTTCTGACCCCAACGCTATCCCTAACAAAAAGCCTAACCTTTCACCCTAACCCCTAAGCCTTAACCTAACCCTTAACCCTAATCCTAATCCTAGCCATTATACCGAACCCTAGCTCTTAAAGCTAACCCTAAACCTTACCCTCACGACTAGACCTAACCCTGACACTAACCTAACACCTAACCCTAACCAGAACCCCTAAAGCTAACCCTGAACCCTATCCCTAACCCTAGCAGTAAACTTTAACCCTAAACCTAAGCCCAACCCGTAACCCTAATCCTATCCTTTTACCCTAAAACTAACCCCTAAACCTAACCCCTATACCTCACCCTAACTCTAACCCCAATCCGAATGCTAACCATACCCCTTCATAAAACACTAACTCCTAACCGCTAACCCTAACGCTAACCAAAAACCCTAATCACTAATCCCTAACCCTAACGCTTTACCTGTACCCTAACCGTAAAACCTCTTCCTAAATCTTAACACTGACCCTAACCTTAAACTTTAACTCTAAGCCTATCCCTTAACCCTACAGTAAGTTAGACCCTTAATGCTAATGGGATCCCTTATCCCTAAACCTAACACTACAGCTAAAAATAACCCTAACCTTTGATCCTTAAACCTAACCCCTAACACTTACTTTAACCCCAAACCCTAACCCTAATCCTAAGCATTAAACCTAACCCTATCTCTAAACCCTAACGCTAGCCCTTACCCTAACACCTAGATCTAACCCTAAATCTAACCTACCGCCTAATCCTAACCTTAAGCCCTAATGCTAACACTAACCCTGAACCCTAAACCTACCCGTAACCCTTAACCCTAACCCTATCCGTGAACCTAAACCCTGACCCTAACCATTACCCGCACCCAAGCATTTAACCCTGACCCTACCCCTAGTCCTTAATGATAACCCTAACACTAAACCCTAACCCTAAGGCCAACACTTAACCCTTATCCTATCCCTTAACCCTAACCCTAACCCTAACCCTAATGTTAACCCCTAAACGTAACCCTAACCGTCACCAGTAAACCTAACCCTAACCTCTAACACAAACCATAGCACATAACGCTAACCCTATAACTAACCCTAACCCTAACCCTAACCCTAAACCCTAACTCTTAACCTTAACCCTAAGCGTTAACTCTCACGCTAACCTTTAATCCTAACCCTAACCCTAATCTTCAACCCTAAACCTAACACTTAACCCTAAACCTAACCCCTTATCTTAACTGTAACCGTAAACCTCAACCCTAAAGCAAAGTGTAATCGTTAAACCTAAGAGTAACCTTTAACCCTAACCCTAATCCCTAACCCTAAGCCCTCATCCTAACTCTAAACTTCATCCTTAACCCTAACCATAATCCTAACCCTAAATCTAATTCTCAGACTTCTTGCTTTCTTAGAGTTTAGAAAGCCTGCAATCCTTCCATGCCATGCGTGAAAGGAGGCTCTACCACTGTGTCCTGCATGAAACCCACGGGCCCATACCCAGAGTATGATAGAGTGGGTTCCCGGGTACAATCCCAGCCCCCGAAACTCCCCCCGCCCGCCTAATGCAGACAGGGTCCGTGCGCTAAGCATAAACAATACCTTTAACAGATAACCCTAACCCTGAACATAACACCCAACCCTGTTCCTATTTCTCCCCTTAACACGTAAACCTCACCGTGCGCCTAACTTTATCCTCTTATCCTAACCTTAATGCATAACCCATTTCCTGAGAACAACCCCTATCCCATAATTCTAACCCTATCTCCTAGTCATCACTGTGACACCTAATCCCTAACCCTAATTCTAAACCGCTAACCCTAACCGTAACCCTACCTACAACCCTAACACTGACAGTAACCCTTACTTCTAACCCCAACGCTATGCCTAACAAAAACCCTAACCCTTCACCCTAACCCTTCATCCTAACCCCTAAGCCTTACCCTAACCCTTAACCCTAATCCTAATCCTAACCATTAAACCTAACCCTAGCTCTTAAAGCTAACCCTAAACCTTACCCTCACGACTAGACCTAACCCTGACACTAACCTAACACCTAACCCTAACCAAAACCCCTAAAGCTAACCCTGAACCCTATCCCTAACCCTAGCAGTAAACTTTAACCCTAAACCTAAGCCCAACCCGTAACCCTAAACCTATACTTTTACCCTAAAACTAACCCCTAAACCTAACCCCTATACCTCATCCTAACTCTAACCCCAATCCTAATTCTAACCATACCCCTTCATAAAACACTAACTCCTAACCGCTAACCCTAACACTAACCAAAAACCCTAATCACTAATCCCTAACCCTAACGCTTAACCTTTACCCTAACCATTAACCCTCACCCTAAATCTTAACACTGACCCTAACCTTAACCTTTAACTCTAAGCCTAACCCTTAACCCTACAGTAAGGAAGACCCTTAATGCTAATGGGATCCCTTATCCCTAACCCTAACACTACAGCTAAAAATAACCCTAACCTTGGATCCTTAAACCTAACCCCTAACACTTACTTTAACCCCAAACCCTAACCCTAACCCTAAGCATTAAACCTAACCCTATCTCTTAACCCTAACGCTAGACCTTACCCTAACGCCTAGATCTAACCCTAAATCTCACCTACCGCCTAATCCTAACCTTAAGCCCTAATGCTAACTCTAACCCTGAACCCTAAACCTACCCGTAACCCTTAACACTAACCCTATCCGTGAACCTTAACCCTGACCCTAACCATTACCCGCACCCAAGCATTTAACCCTGACCCTAACCCTAATCCTTAATGCTAACCCTAACATTAAACCCTAACCCAAAGCCCAACAGTTAACCCTAATCCTATCCCTTAACCCTAACCCTAACCCTAATGGTAACCCCTAAACGTATCCCTAACCGTGACCAGTAAACCTAACCCTGACCTCTAACACAAACCATAGCACATAACCCTAACCCTAACCCTAACCAAACCCTAACCCTAACCCAACCCTAACCCTAACCCTAACCCTAACCCCTTAAACCTAACCCTAACCCCTACCCCAACCCTAACCCTAACCCCAACCCCAACCCAAACCCCAACCCTACCCCTACCTCTACCCCAAACCCTAACTCCTAACCCCTATCCCCAACCCTAACCCCTAACCCCTAACCGTAAACCCTAATCCTAACCCTACCCTAACCCTAACACTAACCCCTAACCCTAACTCTAACCCTAACCCCTAACCCTAACCCAACCCTACACTAACCCTAACCCTAATCCTAACCCCTAACCCCAACACCAACCCTCATCCCTAACACCTAACCCTAACCCTAAGCCCTAACCCTAAACCTAACCCCAACCCCTAACACTAACCCTAACCCCTAACCCTAACCCTAAAACCCTAACCCTAACCCTAACCCCTAACTCTAACACTACCCCCTAACCCTAACCCCTAACCCTAACCGTAACCCTACCCCTACCCCCTAACCTTAACCCTAACCCTTAACCATAACCCTAACCCCTGACCCTGACCCTGACCCTAACCCTAGCCCTAGCCCTAACCCTAACCCTAACCCCTAACCCCTAACGTAACCCTAACCCTAACCCTAACCCTTAACCCCTAACCCTAACCCTTAACACTAACCCCTAACCCTAACCCTAACCCCTAACCCTATCCCTAACCTACCCTAACCCTAACCCTAACCCTAACCCCAACCCTAACCCTTAACCTTAACCCTAAGCGTTAACTCTCACGCTAACCTTTAATCCTAACCCTAATCCTAATCTTCAACCCTAAACCTAACACTTAACCCTAACCCTGTACCAAACCCTAACCCCTCATCTTAACCCTAACCGTAAACCTCAACCCTAAACCAAAGTGTAACCGTTAAACCTAAGAGTAACCTTTAACCCTAACCCTATTCCCTAACCCTAAGCCCTCACCCTAACACTAAACTTCATCCTTATCCCTAACCAGAATCCTCACCCTAAATCTAATTCTCAGACTTCTTGCTTTCTTAGAGTTTAGAAAGCCTGCAATCCTCCCATGCCATGCGTGAAAGGAGGCTCTACCACTGTGTCCTGCATGAAACCCACGGGCCCATACCCAGAGTATGATAGAGTGGGTTCCCGGGTACAATCCCAGCCCCCTAAACTCCCCCCGCCCGCTATGCAGACAGGGCCCGTGCGCTAAGCATAAACAATACCTTTAACAGATAACCCTAACCCTGAACATAACACCCAACCCTGTTCCTATTTCTCCCCTTAACACGTAAACCTCACCGTGCGCCTAACTTTAACCTCTTATCCTAACGTTAATGCATAACCCATTTCCTGAGAACAACCCCCATCCCATAATTCTAACCCTATCTCCTAATCATCACTGTGACACCTTATCCCTAACCCTAATTCTAAACCGCTAACCCTAACCGGAACCCTACCTACAACCCTAACACCGACAGTAACCCTTACTTCTAACCCCAACGCTATGCCTAACAAAATCCCTAACCCTTGACCCTAACCCTTCACCCTAACCCCTAAGCCTTACCCTAACCCTTAACCCTAAACCTAATCCTAACCATTAAACCTAACCCTAGCTCTTAAAGCTAACCCTAAACCTTACCCTCACGACTAGACCTAACCCTGACACTAACCTAACACCTAACCCTAACCAGAACCCCTAAAGCTAACCCTGAACCCTATCCCTAACCCCAGCAGTAAACTTTAACCCTAAACCTAAGCCCAACCCGTAACCCTAATCCTATCCTTTTACCCTAAAACTAACCCCTGAACCTAACCCCTATACCTCACCCTAACTCTAACCCCAATCCTAATTCTAACCATACCCCTTCATAAAACACTAACTCCTAACCGGTAACTCTAACACTAAAAAAAACCCTAATCACTAATCCCGAACCCTAACGCTTAACCTTTACCCTAACCGTTAACCCTCACCCTAAATCTTAACCCTGACCCTAACCTTAACCTTTAACTCTAAGCCTAACCCTTAACCCTACAGTAAGGAAGACCCTTAATGCTAATAGGCTCCCTTATCCCTAACCCTAACACTACAGCTAAAAATAACCCTAACCTTGGATCCTTAAACCTAACCCCTAACACTTACTTTAACCCCAAACCCTAACCCTAATCCTAAGAATTAAACCTAACCCTATCCCTTAACCCTAAGGCTAGCCCTTACCCTAACGCCTAGATCTAACCCTAAATCTAACCTACCGCCTAATCCTAGCCTTAAGCCCTAATGCTAACACTAACCCTGAACCCTAAACCTACCCGTAACCCTTAACACTAACCCTATCCGTGAACCTTAACCCTGACCCTAACCATTACCCGCACCCAAGCATTTAACCCTGACCCTAACCCTAATCCTTAATGCTAACCTTAACACTAAACCCTAACCCTAAGGCCAACACTTAACCCTAATCCTATCCCTTAACCCTAACCCTAACCCTAACCCTAATGCTAACCCCTAAACGTAACCCTAACCGTGACCAGTAAACCTAACCCTAACCTCTAACACAAACCATAGCACATAACTCTAACCCTAAAACTAACCCTAACCCTAACCCTAAACCCTAACTCTTAACCTTAACCCTAAGCGTTAACTCTCACACTAACCTTTAATCCTAACGCTAATCCTAATCTTCAACCCTGTACCAAACCCTAACCCCTCATCTTAACCCTAACCGTAAACCTCAACCCTAAACAAAAGTGTAACCGTTAAACCTAACCCTAACCCCTAACACTAACCCTAACCCCTAACCCTAACCCTACCCTAAACCTAACCCTAACCCTAGCCCTAACCCTAGCCCTAACACTAACCCTAACCGTAACCCCTAACCCTAACCCTAACCCTAAACCCTAACCCTAACCCCTAACCCCTAACCCTAACCCTACCCTAACCCTAACCCTAACCCCAGCCCTAACCCTAGCCCTAACACTAACCCTAACCGTAACCCCTAACCCTAACCCTAACCCTAAACCAACCCCTAACCCTAACCCCTAACCCTAACCCTAACCCCAACCCCAACCCCTAACCCTAACGCTAACCCCTAACCCTAACCCTAACCCTAAACCCTAACCCTAACCCCTAACCCTAACCCCAACCTTAACCCCTAAACCTAACGCCTAACCCTAACCCTAACCCAAACCTAACCCTGCCCTAACCCTAACCCTAACCCCTAACCCTAACCCAAACCCTAACACTAACCCCTCACCCTAACCCTAACCCCTAACCCTAACCCTAACCGTAACCCCTAACCCTAACCCTAACCCAAACTCTAACCCTAACCCTAACCACTAACCCTAACACTAACCCCTAAACCTAACCTTAACCCCTACCCCTAACCCTAACCCTAACCCAACCCTAACCTTAACCCAAACCCTAACCCTAACCCTAAGCCCTAACCCTAACCCTAACCCTTAACCCTAACCCTAAGCCAAACCCTATCCCTAACCCTAACCCCTAACCGTAACCCTAACCACTAACCCTAACCCTAACCCCTACCCCTACCCCTACCCCTAACCCTAAGCAAACCCTAACCCTAACCCAAACCCTAACCCTAACCCTACCCTACCCTAAACCTAACCCCTAACCCTAACCCTAACCCAACCCTACCCTAACCCTAACCCTAACCCCTAACCCTAACACTAACCCCTAACCCTAACCCTAACCCCAACCCCAACACTAAACCCTAACCCCAACCCTAACCCTAACCCCAACCCCAACCCCAATCCTAACCCTAACCCGAACCCTTACCCTAACCCCTAAACCTAACTCATAACCCTAACCCTAACCCTAACCCCTAACCGTAACCCCTAACCCAAACCCTAACCATAAACCCTTACCCTAACCCCTAACCCTAACTCTAACACCTAACCCTAACCCCTAACCCTAACCCTAATCCCTAACCCTAACCCCTAACCCCTACCCTAACCCTAATCCAAACCCAACCCTAAACCTAACCCTAACCCCTAAACCTAACCCTAACCCCTAACCCTAACTCCTAACCCTAACCCTAACCCCTAACCCTAACGCTAACCCCTAACCCTAACTCCTAACCCTAGCCCTAGCCCTAACCTCTAACCCTAACCCTAACCCTTAACCCTAAACCTAACCCTACCCCTACCCTACCCCTAAGCCTAACCCTAACCCCTAACCCTAAAGCTTAACCCTAAACCTACCCTAACCCTAACCGTAACCCCTAACCCTAACCCTACCCAACCCTAGCCTAACTCTACCCTAACCCTAACCCTAACCCCTAACCCTAACCCCTAACCCTAACCCTAACCCCAAATCCTAACCCTAACCCTAACCACTAACACTAACCCTAACCCCTAACCCTAACCTCTAACCCTAACCCCGAACCCGAACCCGAACCCTAAACCTAACCGTAATCCTATCCCCTAACCCTAACCCCTAACCCTAACCCTAACCCAAACCTAACCCTACCCTAACCCTAACCCTAACCCCTAACCCTAACACAAACCCTAACCCTAACCCTAACCCAAACCTAACCCTACCATAACCCTAACCCTAACACCTAACCCTCACCCAAACCCTAACCCTAACCCCTAACCCTAACCCCTAACCCTAACCCTAACCGTAACCCCTAACCCTAACCCTAACCGTAACCCCTAACCCTAATCCTAACCCAAACCCTAACCCTAACCCTTAACCCTAACCATAACCCCTAACCCTAACCCTAACCCCTAACCCTAACCCTAACCCTAACCCAACCCTAACCCTAACCCTAACCCAAACCCTAACCCTAACCCAACCCTACCTTAACCCTAACCCTAACCCTAACCCTAACCCCTAACACTAACCCCTAACCCTAACCCTAACCCCTAACCCTAACCCTAACCCCTAACCCTAGCCCTAACCCGTAACCCTAACCCTAACCCTTAATCCTAACACTAACCCTAACCCCTAACTCTAACCCTAACCCCTAACCACTACCCTAACCCTAACCCTAACCCTACCCCTAACCCCTAACCCTAACCCTAACCCTAACCCCGAACCCGAACCCGAACCCTAACCCTAACCCCTAACCCTAACCGCTAACCCGAACCCGAACCTGAACCCTAACCCTAACCCTTACCCAAACCCTAACTCTAACCCTAATCCTATCCCCTAAACCTAACTCTAACCCCTAACCCTAACCCTAACCCCTAACCATAACCCCTAACCCTAACCCGCTAACCCTAACCCTAACCCTAACCCCTAACTCTAACCCCTAACCCTAACCCTAACCCAAACCCTACCCTAACCCCTAACCCTAACCCAAACCCTAACCCTAACCCTAACCCCTAACCCTAACCCGTAACCCTAACCCTAACCCCTAACCCTAACCCCTAATCCTAACGCTAACCCTTAACCTTAACCCTAACCCCTAACCCTAACCCTAACCCCTAACCCTAACGCCAACCCTAACACTAACCCTAACCCCTAACCCTAACCCTAAACCTTAAACCCTAACCCCTATCCCTAACTCCTAGCCCTAACCCTAACACCTAACCCTAACCCTAACGCTAACCCTAACACCAAACCCTAACCCTATGCTCAACACTTATCCCTAATCCTATCCCTTAACCCTAACCGTAACCCTAATGCTACCCTCTAAACGTAACCCTAACCGTGACCAGTAAACCTAACCCTAACCTCTAACACAAACCATAGCACATAACTCTAACCCTAAAACTAACCCTAACCCTAAACCTAACCCTAAACCCTAACTCTTAACCTTAACCCTAAGCGTTAACTCTCACGCTAACCTTTAATCCTAACCCTAATCCTAATCTTCAACCCTAAACCTAACACTTAATCCTAACCCTGTACCAAACCCTAATCCCTCATCTTAACCCTAACCGTAAACCTCAACCCTAAACCAAAGTGTAACCGTTAAACCTAAGAGTAACCTTTAACCCTAACCCTATTACCTAACCCTAAGCCCTCACCCTAACACTAAACTTCATCCTTAACCCTAACCAGAATCCTAACCCTAAATCTAATTCTCAGACTTCTTGCTTTCTTAGAGTTTAGAAAGCCTGCAATCCTCCCATGCCATGCGTGAATGGAGGCTCTACCAATGTGTCTTGCATGAAACCCACGGGCCCATACCCAGAGTATGATAGAGTGGGTTCCCGGGTACAATCCCAGCCCCCTAAACTCCCTCCGCCCGCCTAATGCAGACAGGGCCCGTGCGCTAAGCATAAACAATACCTTTAACAGATAACCCTAACCCTGAACATAACACCCAACCCTGTTCCTATTTCTCCCCTTAACACGTAAACCTCACCGTGCGCCTAACTTTAACCTCTTATCCTAACGTTAATGCATAACCCATTTCCTGAGAACAACCCCTATCCCATAATTCTAACACTATCTCCTAGTCATCACTGTGACACCTAATCCCTAACCCTAATTCTAAACCGCTAACCCTAACCGTAACCCTACCTACAACCCTAACACTGACAGTAACCCTTACTTCTAACCCCAACGCTATGCCTCACAAAAACCCTAACCCTTGACCCTAACCCTTCACCCTAACCCCTAAGCCTTACCCTAACCATTAACCCTAATCCTAATCCTAACCATTAAACCTAACCCTAGCTCTTAAAGCTAACCCTAAACCTTACCCTCACGACTAGACCTAACCCTGACACTAACCTAACACCTAACTCTAACCAGAACCCCTAAAGCTAACCCTGAACCCTATCTCTAACCCTAGCAGTAAACTTTAACCCTAAACCTAAGCCCAACCCGTAACCCTAATCCTATCCTTTTACCCTAAAACTAACCCCTAAACCTAACCCCTATACCTCACCCTAACTCTAACCCCAATCCTAATTCTAACCATACCCCTTCATAAAACACTAACTCCTAACCGCTAACCCTAACACTAACCAAAAACCCTAATCACTAATCCCTAACACTAACGCTTAACCTTTACCCTAACCGTTAACCCTCACCCTAAATCTTAACACTGACCCTAACCTTAACCTTTAACTCTAAGCCTAACCCTTAACCCTACAGTAAGGAAGACCTTTAATGCTAATGGGATCCCTTATCCCTAACCCTAACACTACAGCTAAAAGTAACCCTAACCTTGGATCCTTAAACCTAACCCCTAACATTTACTTTAACCCTAAACCCTAACCCTAATCCTAAGCATTAAACCTAACCCTATCTCTTAACCCTAACGCTAGCCCTTACCCTAACGCCTAGATCTAACCCTGAATCTAACCTACCGCCTAATCCTAACCTTAACCCCTAATGCTAACTCTAACCCTGAAACCTAAATCTACCCGTAACCCTTAACACTAACCCTATCCGTGAACCTTAACCCTGACCCTAACCATTACCCGCACCCAAGCATTTAACTCTGACCCTAACCCTAATCCTTAATGATAACCCTAAAACTAAACCCTAACCCTAAGCCCAACACTTAACACTAATCCTATCCCTTAACCCTAACCCTAACCCTAATGTTAACCCCTAAACGTAACCCTAACCGTGCCCAGTAAACCTAACCCTGACCTCTAACACAAACCATAGCACATAACCCTAACCCTAACCCTAACCCAACCCTAACCCTAACCCAACACTAACCCTAACCCTAACCCTAACCCCTTAAACCTAACCCTAACCCCTACTCCAACCCTAACCCTAACCCCAACCCCAACCCAAACCCCAACCCTACCCCTACCTCTACCCCAAACCCTAACTCCTAACCCCTAACCCCAACCCTAACCCCTAACCCCTAACCGTAAACCCTAACCCTAACCCTACCCTAACCCTAACACTAACCCCTAACCCTAACTCTAACCCTAACCCCTAACCCTAACCCAACCCTACCCTAACCCTAACCCTAACCCTAACCCCTAACCCCAACACCAACCCTCATCCCTAACCCCTAACCCTAACCCTAAGCCCTAACCCCAAACCTAACCCTAACCCCTAACACTAACCCTAACCCCTAACCCTAACCCTAAAACCCTAACCCTAACCCTAACCCCTAACACTAACCCTACCCCCTAACCCTAACCCCTAACTCTAGCCCTAGCCGTAACCCCTAACCCTAACCCTTAACCCTAACCCTAACCCTACCCCTAACCCTAAGCCTAAACCTAACCCCTAACCCTAACGCCTAACCCTAACCCTACCCTAACCTTAACCCTAACCCCTAACCCTAACCCTAACCCAACCCTAACCCTAACCCTAACCGCTAACCCTAACCCTAAACCCTAACCCAACCCAACCCTACCCTAACCCTACTCTAACCCTAACCCTAACCCCTAACCCCTAACCCTAACCCTAACCCAACCCAACCCTACCCTAACCCTACCCTAACCCTAACCCTAACCCCTAACCCTAACCCTAACCCCTAACCCTAACCCCGAACCCGAACCCGAACCCGAACCCTAAACCTAACACTAATCCTATCCCCTAACCCTAATCCCTAACCCTAACCCTAACCCCTAACCCTAAACCTAACCACAACCCCTAACCCTAACTCTAACCCCAACCCCAACCCCTAACCCTAAAACTAACCCCTAACCCTAACCCTAACCCTACCCTAACCCTAACCCAACCCTAACCCTAACCCTAACCCCAACCCCTAAACCTAACCCTAAACCCTAACCCTAACACCTAACCCTAACCCTAACCCCTAATCCTAAATCCTGACCCTGACTC
>NW_027182825.1:1571512-1574012 GCF_041146395.1 Eulemur rufifrons | reverse complement strand
ACTACCCTAACCCTACCCCTACCACTAACCCTAATCCTAACCCCTAACCCTAACCCTAACCCCAACCCCAACCCTAACCCTAACCACTAACCCTAACCCCTAACCCTACCCCTAACCCTAACTCAACCTTAACCCTGGCCCTAACCCTAGCCCTAACCCTAACCCTAACCGTAACCCCTAAACCTAACCCTAACCCTAACCCAACCCCTAACCCTAACCTCTAACCCTAACCCCAACCCCAACCTCAACCCCTAACCCTAACCCCTAACCCTAACCCCTAACCCTAACGCTAACCCCTAACCCTAACCCAAACCCTAACCCTAACCCCTAACCCTAACCCTACCCCTAACCTTAAGCCTAAACCTAACCCCTAACCCTAACGCCTAACCCTAACCCTACCCTAACCCTAATCCTAACCCCTAACCCTACCCCTAACCCAACCCTAACCGAAACCCTAACCCCTAACCCTAACCCTAAAGCATAAACCTAACCCAACCCAACCCTACCCTAACCCTACTCTAACCCTAACCCTAACCCCTAACCCTAACCCTAACCCCTAACCCTAACCTCGAACCCGAACCCGAACCCGAACCCTAAACCTAACACTAATCCTATCCCCTAACCCTAACCCCTAACCTAAACCTAACCCCTAACCCTAAACCTAACCCCAACCCCTAACCCTAAAACTAACCCCTAACCCTAACCCTAACCCCATCCCTAACCCTAACCCCTAACCCTAACCCTAACCCCTAACCCTATCGCTAACCCTACCCTTACCCTAACCCAACCCTAACCCTAACCCTAACCCCAACCCCTAACCCTAACCCTAACCCTAACCCGTAACCCTAACCCTAACCCCTAACCCTAACCCCTAATCCTAACGCTAACCCTTAACCTTAACCCTAACCCCTAACCCTAACCCTAACCCCTAACCCTAACGCCAACCCTAACACTAACCCTAACCCCTAACCCTAACCCTAAACCTTAAACCCTAACCCCTATCCCTAACTCCTAGCCCTAACCCTAACACCTAACCCTAACCCTAACGCTAACCCTAACACCAAACCCTAACCCTATGCTCAACACTTATCCCTAATCCTATCCCTTAACCCTAACCGTAACCCTAATGCTACCCTCTAAACGTAACCCTAACCGTGACCAGTAAACCTAACCCTAACCTCTAACACAAACCATAGCACATAACTCTAACCCTAAAACTAACCCTAACCCTAAACCTAACCCTAAACCCTAACTCTTAACCTTAACCCTAAGCGTTAACTCTCACGCTAACCTTTAATCCTAACCCTAATCCTAATCTTCAACCCTAAACCTAACACTTAATCCTAACCCTGTACCAAACCCTAATCCCTCATCTTAACCCTAACCGTAAACCTCAACCCTAAACCAAAGTGTAACCGTTAAACCTAAGAGTAACCTTTAACCCTAACCCTATTACCTAACCCTAAGCCCTCACCCTAACACTAAACTTCATCCTTAACCCTAACCAGAATCCTAACCCTAAATCTAATTCTCAGACTTCTTGCTTTCTTAGAGTTTAGAAAGCCTGCAATCCTCCCATGCCATGCGTGAATGGAGGCTCTACCAATGTGTCTTGCATGAAACCCACGGGCCCATACCCAGAGTATGATAGAGTGGGTTCCCGGGTACAATCCCAGCCCCCTAAACTCCCTCCGCCCGCCTAATGCAGACAGGGCCCGTGCGCTAAGCATAAACAATACCTTTAACAGATAACCCTAACCCTGAACATAACACCCAACCCTGTTCCTATTTCTCCCCTTAACACGTAAACCTCACCGTGCGCCTAACTTTAACCTCTTATCCTAACGTTAATGCATAACCCATTTCCTGAGAACAACCCCTATCCCATAATTCTAACACTATCTCCTAGTCATCACTGTGACACCTAATCCCTAACCCTAATTCTAAACCGCTAACCCTAACCGTAACCCTACCTACAACCCTAACACTGACAGTAACCCTTACTTCTAACCCCAACGCTATGCCTCACAAAAACCCTAACCCTTGACCCTAACCCTTCACCCTAACCCCTAAGCCTTACCCTAACCATTAACCCTAATCCTAATCCTAACCATTAAACCTAACCCTAGCTCTTAAAGCTAACCCTAAACCTTACCCTCACGACTAGACCTAACCCTGACACTAACCTAACACCTAACTCTAACCAGAACCCCTAAAGCTAACCCTGAACCCTATCTCTAACCCTAGCAGTAAACTTTAACCCTAAACCTAAGCCCAACCCGTAACCCTAATCCTATCCTTTTACCCTAAAACTAACCCCTAAACCTAACCCCTATACCTCACCCTAACTCTAACCCCAATCCTAATTCTAACCATACCCCTTCATAAAACACTAACTCCTAACCGCTAACCCTAACACTAACCAAAAACCCTAATCACTAATCCCTAACACTAACGCTTAACCTTTACCCTAACCGTTAACCCTCACCCTAAATCTTAA